>NC_067491.1:35990326-36195326 GCF_947179515.1 Apodemus sylvaticus
TCTGCTTTGGGTCTTGAATGTTACCCCCACACACACACACAGACTCTCATTAAAATATGATCCCTTTTAGGAAGTATGAAGAAGGTGGAAATTAAACCCCACTGTAGGCAGGAGTTAGCTCACCTTTCCTCTCTGGGAAACACTGCTGGACCCTGTTGCTTGTTACCTCCTGCGGAAGGTACACTGTTTCTATTGCGGATTATTATCATAGACTACATCCTAAGTAAGGATGGCTTCCAAAGAGCCTGTCCCCATTTCAGGAAGGAGAACGCATACCATCCCAGTAGTTAGTGTTTATCAGGAGTTGTTTTTTTTATCCTTTCATTTCCTGACATACTAATGTTTGCTTAAACATTACAAGAAACGTTTATTTTTGTGAGTATTCCTCATAAAGATCAGGATCCACAGCACGGATCCCAGTGCATGCCCCACATATGTATGTGGGTCAGAATACAACTTATGGGGGTCTTCCTCTGGAGTCCTGAGGCTCAAACTCAGGTTACCTACTTGGCAGAAGGTGCCTGTAAGCAGCTGAGCCATCTCGTGCCCCAGGGAAACATTGTTACTGGAGGAAAGAAAGTAACTTTCCACTACAACACCTGGGTTCACCAGAACAGGGTGAAGAGCCCTGTAGGAGAGGGAGCAGAGGAAACAGCGGCAGAAGGCGTTTGATGGCCAAGGTCAGAAGCGGAGTGAGGACAGAAGAGGACCTGCAAGGCCCTCCCAGCCCGTGCATTCTGTCACAGACAAGGCTTCAGAGTCCTGACTGAGTTGCTGGGACTTGCCCAATTCCCTTGGATGAATTAAATCAATGGGTCTTAACTAGAGACAACCTCCCCCACAGGGAATATTTGTCAATGTCTGGAAAACTTTGTTTATCACTACTGCATGGGTGCTACTGGCATCTGGGGAACAGAGATCACAGATATTGTGGAACACCAAATGCACAGCATATCCAGATCTGCCCAGCCTCAGGTGTCAATGGTGGTGGGTTTGAGATATCTGGATTTACAGGACAGCACTCGCTACCAGCCTGACATCTGTCAGATTCACTGTAAGTCAGTTCACTATTGGTTGATTTCCTAGTATTCCTGAGATCTCTAGGTCTTAACAATCATTTCTTAAATTGGCATAAGATGTGATTCTGTGCGGCCTTTCCCCCTAAGATGCGGTTATCAAGCATGGCACACATATCCCGGGGGCCTTGGCATCCTGAGCTGTTAGCAAGGCACCTGCAAACTCCGCAAGGCTTCCACAGTATCTTGCTCAAAGCTACTTTGCATCTGTTCCTGTTATCAGATCGGGAATAGTTTGAAACACTGCCTGGGGATGTGGGAGAGGAACCTATTGATACAAGCTGATATGTTCCACCAGTTACATAATTAATAACTGACTTTCCTCCTCCCACTGCTGAACAATGTTGCTGTTACATTGCATGCTGTTACATGCTGATCTTTCTGATGAATTTTCAATACATACACACAGACACACACACACACACACACACACACACACACACACACACATACTAGCTTTGGTGAGCAAGCATTTCAGATCCTTTCAGAGATAGGAAACCAGGGGTCCAGGGAGGCTCATTGACTGACTTACCCAGCTCTGTTCAGCCTGGCAGGGACAGTCCAGAGCCTCCAGGCTGGACCCTCAGTCACAAAGATGCAACTGTACCCAGCCTGAGCTCACTAAAGGGAATTACTTTTGGCTTATCTTTTTGGATCACCGGTGTTTCTTTCAGATTACAGTTTTTACTCTCGGCCGGTACTGATATTTTCTTTCCAAAAGTGGGCCACACAGTTAAATTAGGCACTGAATACTCGTAAGTGTGGATGCACATAGACAATCCATTTTTGTAGCCCATGTGAATAAAAAGTGAGGCAGAGTTTCCAGAGGCAATTTGTGTGCCCTAACTCAATTGCATGAACTATCTCAGATATAGTTATACTGTTCCTGTTCTACTAATAATGGAATCCCTGCAAAACAACCTCAGGTTTACTGGATGCCTGTTTATATTTTGCCAAATCTGGCAACTCTTGACTGGCTTGGAACAAGGATAGCTGGAAAGCACCCCCCCCTTTTTTTTTACAAGGGGCAACTTCTGTGCACTCTCAGAAAGTATTTCCTTTTTTTATTTTTTAAGATTTATTTATTTATTATATGTAAGTACACTGTAGCTGTCTTCAGACACTCCAGGAGAGGGAGTCAGATCTTAACGGATGGTTGTGAACCACTATGTGGTTGCTGGGATTTGAACTCAGGATCTTTGGAAGAGCAGTCTGTGCTCTTAACCTCTGAGCCATTTCTCCAGCCCTCAGAAAGTATTTCTAAGAGGATATTCAGCCCTGATGATAGCAGATTGTTGAAATTTTGATAAGATCGGAAGCCAAACTTTACTCAAACACCTTCCTACCCTTAGCATATTACTATTAGTAAAAGGTATGGGTAGGGTTGGGGAACTTTTTTTAAAAACTGGGTTGTAGAAGAAAATTTAAAAACAACAGGATGCCTGTGGGTTTCAATAAATGCTTTTTTTTCCAACCAATATATTGAGTACTTTTGAGCCACACACATCATGGCTTTGGTAGTATTTCTATAATAGCAACAAACTTGGTTTCCTTACCACCAAACAGGCTTGCTAGTAGATTCTTGAGTTGAACTAAAAATACCTCTTTTTCCTGAATCCAGTCCCTGACCACAGCAAGACGGAAGTTACCTTACATCGAGGAGAGCAAACCAGATAGCACCTCTCTGAAGACAGAAACAGACACACCTGGTTGAGCCAAGTATACACGACTCCTTCCAAACTCTCCAAAGGCTTTTCACGTGGGAGAAGAAAGGCAAAAGGTGAGCCTCTAGGTCACTCAAGTCAGCTTCTAGGAGGACATCCTTCTATGCCGAAACCAGAACTGGATAGGAATCAGTTGCTTCCTAAAGTCAGTCGAACTTCATTCTTGGACCCTTCAGGTTTGTTTTTTCCACCACCTGTCTCAGACTCTGGCTTTCAGCATCTGCCGTTCAACAGAGGGATTGATGAAATCAGTCAAAGACATCAGTATCAGTGTGCTTCTGGCTCTCCAAGGGACATCTGTGCAGCGGGGGAGGGGGCTTGAGGGGTGGCAGTGAGGGGCAGGGGGGTGGCAGTGGGGGGCAGGGAGGGTTGAGGGTAGGGACAGTGGCTTCAATAGAGAATGCCACCAGCTGCAAGGCACATTTGTGCATTAGGAACTCTTCCTGCCTTTTCTTTTCTGGGTGTCTGCTGAGGTCTCAAGACAATAGGCGGCTTGTTCCGCAGTTCTGAGGGAAAGAGATGAAACACCACGCAGAGATCCCGAGCAAGAAGCAGCAAATCGATTGCTCTCTGTGACTGCTTTATCTGTTGAGACGATTACAAGTGTCTGAGAACTCATAAAGATGGATTTTTTTTTTTAATGTGTATGCTGTTTTATCATGTGCCACAGCTGGTGGATATAAAATAGTTAAACCTTGTGAAAGAGAAATCTATGACAGTTCAGAGAGGTAGATGTTAAGGACTGGCAAGTAGAAGATTATATATATAATGGCATGTATTACAGAGAAACTTAGTCCTCTTGATATTTTCTGGTTCATAAGAAGTGGTTTGAGAAACCTCAAGAATTATGACTACAGAAAGGAGCAGTCTTTGGGATCTGAAGGCATCTGAATTTGAAGACACTCCAAGCACAAGGTCGTGCTGCGCTTTCTGCAGACAGAACTGTTTCAAGTCTGTAGCTGCCTGGGATACCTGCCCGTGGTTGAGCTCAGCCTCCAACCAGAGCTGCAGAAACACCTTCTTCATGGCTGATACGCCCGACATGGGGGTGGTGTGGGGTTGGAGAGATGGCCTAGTGGTTACAAGCACGCGCTGCTCTTTCAGAGGACCAAGGTTCAATTCCTAGCACTCACATGTCAGCTCACATTTGTGACACCAGTTCCGGAGGATTTGATGTTTTCACATATGCATGTGGCAAACAACACCTATGAACATAATAAAAAAATGAAGAAGAACCCAGCATGGCATTGGAGACAGCTGTGCCAACTTATCAGTCTGACCTTTGGTTGTGGCACAGGGTATGTACACATGGGGTGTCCTGAGATGATTCCCCCCCCCCCAGACAGGGTTTCTCTGTGTAGTCCTGGCTGTCCTGGAACTGACTCTGTAGACCAGGCTGGCCTCGAACTCAGGAATCTGCCTGCTTCTGCCTCCCAAGTGCTGGGATTAAAGGCATGCACTTGAGATGAATATTTTAATTACAGACAAACCAATTTTTAAAAAGATTACAGGCATCAGGAGGATATCTTACTATCAGCAAAAACCTACCTAAAGCTTAGGTCTTCTTCCTTACCCCCATATACCCAGCCAAGATCTCACCTAGTGCTCCTGAAAGCAGGAAGAAAATAATCAGTAATCGAGTTGGCCTTTTCTTCAAATAGGATCTTATGCATCCTAGGCAAGCTTTGAACTCCTTTTTTTTTTTTTTTTTTTGTTTTTTTTTGTTTTGTTTTTCGAGACAGGGTTTCTCTGTGTAGCCCTGGCTGTCCTAGAACTCACTCTGTAGACCAGGCTGGCCTTGAACTCAGAAATCTACCTGCCTCTGCCTCCCAAGTGCTGGGATTAGAGGCGTGCGCCACCACCCCCCAGCTTAAGCTTTGAACTCCTTAAGCTGACAAGAATGACCCTGAACCCCTGATTCTCCCACCTCAACGTCCCAAGTGCTGGGATATGAGTTTTGCAGGACTACACTGTACACTGCTGGAGGCAGAACCCAGAGCTCTGAACACTCTGGGCAAACACGCAGCCGAGCGACCTGCGTTCTCCTTCGTCTTGGTAATCGTGTGTTGTATATGTTTCCTCATTGTCTTAGGGGTTCCATAGCTGTGAAGAGACGCCACAACAACTCTTATAAAGGAAAATTTTTCATTGGGGTTGGCTTACAGTTTAGAGGTTCAGTCCATTATCATTATTCATTATTCTTCATGGCAAGAAGCATGCTGGCATGCAAATAGACATGGTGATGTACAGGTAGCAGGGAGTTCGCCATCTGGATTGGCAGGCCACAGGAGGAAGGAGACACTGAGCCTGGCTTGAGTATGTGAGACTCAGTGCCACTTCCTGTCACCCTTTGGGGGCTAATTTCATTCAAACCACCACAATAATTAACCACAGATGTTATGTATTTACTTGGTTATGAACAAAACTCCCATCCCAGACAGACCAGCTTGCAAGACAGTTGGACACAGTTTGATCCAGGGCACAACTCTGCTTTCTACGATCCTCTGTAGTCCACCCTCCCTCTTTTCTAGTTTCCTTCCCACACAGCAGTCTCCTTAGTGACAAGGTGGCTCCCAATGACAGGTGCAACTGGATGTGCCCCCTCACATTGGAGGGGACAACATCCCTTCCCACAACCTTATAACAAAAGTGCCGAGCAGAACACCTGTGAAGAAATCCCCAAGGCTCGGGAGATGTGTGTGGGTTGAATTAGGCATTATTAATTAATCTAGTCACAGAATGTAACGAAACCACCCAAGATCTTCCTAGACACTAAAGAAGAGGTGAAACCATCCAAATATAAGACAGCTACTTAATAGGATAGAAACTGCATAGATGTCAATCACACAAGGAAAGAAATGTGTACCAAAGGTTAGGAAGACCTGGTTAGAAACAGCCTTTCAATGGAGGGCTTTTAGATCGAAGGTGAATAGGGGCCAGAGAGAGAGCCGGCTATGTAGGAATTGAACAAGAGACACTATGGCCTGACTGCCGGAGGTATTCTGGAGAGACTCCTATGATATAAGCAGCATGCTTACATTGTGCAAACTTCAGTAATTGCTTTATTGCTCACAGGGTATTGGGGAGGTAGGAGGTCAAAGATTTTGGATACAGTTATCAGTGGAACCCAGCAGGAACCAGAAAATAAATCCTACTCAGACTGGCTATCGGGGAGAGCTTGATCCACCGGCTCTTTACAAAGAAGGGCACAGTCAGGATTACGGGACACAAGGCTGGGGACAGGACTTCCTCCACGGAGCTAGCTAGCCTCACCAGGAAGTCACTTCTGTGTCCGTGGAGCCGACACCATGGGTTTGCATGGGAGCGGCTGTGGGGTTTGGTGTAGGAGCACTGCCTACCTACCACTAACAGCCCGGCTTGCTGGAGTTGAGAGAAATAATATTCCCAACGATGCCTCTCTTGTCAATACGGGTGACTTTAACTGGTTAAAATCAAGCTAAGAGGTGGAGGCAAAGGAAGGTCATCATCCTGAGGTCCAGAACAAAGTAGAGAGAAATGGAAATAGATCTCGAAGAGCAAACAGAACACAGCACGGCAGGAGGTACCAACCTTTGGAGGAACAAACAAAATAACAGCGCCCATGCTATGAGTGGTAATGTAGCAGGGGTTTTGAGCTCCGCTGTCCTCTAGAGGGCGCTCCCGGACTTTACTCCTTCAGGAGGCGACCCTAGATTGCTATGGGCTTAAGGAAGGAGCTTTTGCCTAGGCAATGGAGTCTGGAGGAAAAGAATAAAGGGATTGAGGTCTGGGCTAGAGACGGTCCCCCTTCGCACTTATATTCACCACACTGGGATTGATGTGTAATAAACAAAGCCAGAACAAAAGTGTCTGCTATTTGCTAAGTTCCTGCCTTCTGCTAAGTACAAGTCATTGAAGTAGGTAGAAAATAATTACAAGCCTGCAATCATGAATGTCCGCAAATGGACGGTTGTGCCCTGTACTGTGTCACCCCCATGCTATTGAGTTAGTCAGTCGGGCCAAAGGCTCAACAAAGTCAGGACAGTATCTGTAGGAAATACCTACAACAACAACAACAACAAAAATGTACAAAGAGCCAAGCAGATTGTTCACGTGCAGAGGTGCGTGCTGTATTTCTTCTGACACACTGCCAGCCTTGGACGCTCTTTCGGCAGGAGACAGAGCACCCAAATCAGGGGTTTAGCCAAGCCCAAGGGAACCCAGAAGGCTACCTACAAATATGTCAGCAAAGGCCACGGCTGTAGGAGCAAGACAGGTTCTGGAAGTTTCACTTGGTCCAATTCAGTTTCTGAACTTGAGGCCAAAGTTCCAATTCGAGAATGACAAAGAGGTTCCCACTGGGTCTTCTAACTGATCAATTGATAGTTAAAAGATATATGATAGATGTGTTAAAAAGAGACTCTCAGATTGCAAGGATGGGCTTAAAGAATGCTGGGACAAATGACGTCAGCCATTGATTGGGATGGATAAGGGAGGAACCTGGTGTCAGACCAGCATTCTTTTACTTAGAATGTTCCCTCCACTGCAATAGCAGGGCAGGACTACAAGGTCCTGATAATAGCTACAGATGAAGGTAGCAGTTCTAGTTTGTTCCAATTTTAGCACAGATCGACTGCATCCTAGAAACTCCCTGAACTTTGGTGCCTATGAGCCAATTGCATAAGATTTTTTCACACTGATCTTATGAGATGAAAAAGTGAGATCTGATCAATAATGATCATCGGTTTTGCCTTGGGCAGTTTCAGCATGTGAACATGCATCTTACCCCGAAGAATTCAGACTTCTTCAGATCTCCACAACAACTGACCTCCTACCCTCCTCTCCACTGCTTTACCTGCTGACCTGTGAAGGATTGGAACGAAACATGCAGCCCTCAAGGCACCTAGCTGAAGAGCATTTCACACAGGGACAGCTTACAGAGCCATGGGCCCCGTTAGTGCAGAAGCAGCATTTGCTGCGTCACATAGGGATAAGTCCTGACCACTGAAGGTCTGCGGCAGGGACTCTGGGAGGGGGTGGGGGACGGCATGACAGAGGAGGAGGGCATCAAATACCAGGCTGGCCCTGTGCCAGGGTCTCCTGGCAGAGAAAGAGAAAAGGCAAATGGAACAGCAGCCCTAATGGAGGTCAGGGTCCCAGGCCACAGAGCTCGACAGGACAACGCAGAGAACACGTCTAAGAATAACAATCTCAGGCTAAGCTCCGGCCCCTCAGCCGCCATTCTGGTCTCTTGTTTAGCTATAGAAACACAGGTCCCAAATACAAGGCAAACGGCTTCGTCTTCTCCCAACACCGATGGGGATGGAGGCCAGTCAGACCCTTTTGTGGAACCTGAACAGTCGTTTAGCAGGGTGTAAGGCGGCAAGAGAGGGAAAGAAACAGCTGAAATAAAATAACACACCAGAAGCCACAACTCTGTAGATGCAGGTCTAAGCGGAGTGCCCTGGATTCCGACTCAGCCAAGAATTGCTGACCACGCCCCCACCCCGCCCCCAGAAATCTCCATCGGTTCTGCAGTTGGCTATTCCTTCTGTATATTGGGCACTCAGTATAATGAGTTTAAATAGTGCCACACCTATTTTGTAGCAGCAATTCCACTTTCTCCATAAGAAAAGGCAAACACATTAGCGTATTCAGATGGACCATTGTTTGCCCTTGCTAACAGAGAGGGTAGGAACAGCCTCCGGTCTCCTGGTGGAGAGTCTCCATGTTGTACAAGAACCTCAGCCCCGCAAGGCGAGGGTTCCAAGAAGTAAACAGTGATCTTCAAGTAAAATGTTAAGCGTAATGGTGAGGGAAACTGCTCCCATACCCATGCCTGGGTTTCCAGAGTCTATATTGACCATTGATCTGACCACTTCAGAAGACAGGCCTGACATCCTGAGATGTCATCTCTCAGAGACATATCAAGAGAGTTCACTATGCCATTCTACCATAGACTTCTACACGATGTCGGAACAATAAACTTCCATGGCACGAGCCTGATTCTAGTTTAACAGTTTAACAGTGAATGAGTTCCTGGACCACCAGCAATGGTGCTGGTGATGCTGTGGGGTGACTAAGCCAACCAGTCCACAAAGATGGTGATGCTGGTAGAGTGTGTGTAGAGAGGGACCTTGCCCTTCAGACAGTGCAGTCACCTTGAGTGTTGGGGAGTCTGTTGTCATACCCCTATTTCTGGGAGGGGAATTCCTTCCTGAATGAATCATTTTCTGACAGCACCACCTCTTATGCCACCTTACTGATGATTAAGTCTCAGCATAAGAGTCTTGAGTGAGATGGTTCAGTGGTTAAGAGCATTGGCTACTCTTCCAGAAGAAGCCCTTAGTTCAATTCCCAGCAACCATGTGGTGGCTCACAACCACCTATAAGGGGATCTGATGACCTCTTCTGGCCTGTAGATGTATATGCAGCAGAACTCTCAGATTAAATAAATAAAATTGAGAGAGAGAGAGAGAGAGAGAGAGAGAGAGAGAGAGAGAGAGAAAGAGAGAGAGAATCTTGAGTCTACAACTGTTCAGAATATGAAAGCCGGGAGAGACTCACTGGCAAGTCAAGAGGTCATCATGGCTGCCACCTTCTTTAGCCTTCTGTGTATATGTCCTCTGGCAGACTAGGAGGAACCTCAAACAGCCTCTTAGAGGGTCATCACCCTTGCTTTCAGATGATCTTGATAGCGATCTTGCTAGCCTTGGATAAACCAACCAACTCACTAGCCACTCTCTGTAAATGTCCCTATCTCAGGAAACCACAAATCATCTCTTATGTGACTAACTATGTGCATTTCCCCAAATTCTGTCCATGACCAGGGTTCCCTTAGACTTTCAGGACTAACCCAGAGAGACACCTTTTGAAATCCAGCCGTGCCCCCCCCCCCCTCGTCCTCATCAAGTGGTCATGGGAAATTCCCCATGACATCAGAGTCATAGTTGGAGGGAACGTTGGGAAGCAGCAAGGAGCCTGAGTCATTCATCTGCTTATGCAGAGAAGTGCCGAAAATAGAGCGGGAGAGGTGAGGGGAGGCGGGGCAACAGCTCGCCCGCCCACACATGTGCAGTTCCTTACCCTTAAGTTAAAGGGAAACGATTCCTTAGCAAGCCTCCTTTTCACTGAGAAAAATCCTCACGTACATAAAAGCCTCAAACATTTTTTTTAAGATGCCAACAAGGCAATGAGGGATTATCTTAGCGTACCTTGACATATTTCAGATAAATATCTTACAAGTCTTTATTAAATAAACCAGAGGTCAAGAAGTAGACATATCTAAGATCTGTGTTTGACTGAATTTTGCTAGGAAGTCTTTAATATTTTGTCTGTTTGTGTGTGTGTGTGTGTGTGTGTGTGTGTGTTCATGTTTGATCAGTTGGCAAGCATGCATACAAGTCCAACCTTGGCTTTGTTTCTTATCAGCTAGCTGCCTTGTATTTTGAAACAAGATCTATTGCTGGTATAGAGCTCACCCATTAGGGTAGGCTGGCTATCTAGTAAGAACTTCCTGTCTTTGCTCTTTCCCATCCCCCACTCTGCAACCTGCAAACCCCTCCTCCCTCCCCCCTCCCCCATACCCCCACCCACTTTCTCCTCCCCCCACCACTCCCTCCCACACACACTGGGATGACAACCACACACCAGCATGCCTATATTTTTCTGTGGATGCTTGGACTAGAGCTCAGCCCCTCATGCTTCTACAGCAAGTGTTTTACTAACAGAGCCATCTCTCCATCCCCCGGGAAACCTGCCTTTCAGTGTGAGCTTTTGATAAATTCCTTTGGCTTATAAAAAGACTCCATGGGGGCCCAGAGAGACAGTTCAGTGTTAAAGGCACTTTTGCTCCTCCAGAGGACCTGAGTTTGGCTCTTAGCAGCCATTCCAGGCAGCTGATAGGCAACTGTCCTAGAGGATCCAACATCCTTTTCTGGCCTCCTCAGACATGGGCACACATATGATGCACACACACACACACACACACACACACACACACACTAGTCTGTAACCCTACTAGGTCAAGAAGATCCAACATCCTCTTCTGGCTTCTGCAGACACTGCATATATGTGGTGTACATGCATACATGCAGGCAACACACATACATCTATAAAACATAAATAATGTAGGACATAATATATTTTGTAATATAATATTAATAGAAACTGTAAAGATAAAATTTAAAAACAAAAAAACTTCCATTTTTATATTTTGTCAATAAGGTGGGAAAATTCACACTATTTTTATAAGACTGGCTTTATGCCAGGAGTTATGAAACTATCAGATACCTAGTAGGAATAAAATAAAATGTGCCTAATATGTGAAATTATAAATCAAGATATTAAGCAAGAGGAGGTGTCGGGAGGTGGCAATGTATTTCTCCCTGAGAAGTTATGAGTGACTTTATTTTCTGAAATTACAAGTTGTACATTTACGATATGTATGATTTTGTATATAAGTATTCCATATGAAATAATGAAGTATATTCTCTGATGATGACCTTTCTTTAAATGTTTCCATAAGACAGAAACTAGATGAGAAAAATTTCATGGAAGACTGCACAAAGTACTGCATTCTTAAAGCTGAATCACCAAGTCTGCCAGAGCTACTTATTGACTAGAACACAAGGACTTGCTTTAAATACCACCTAGCTATACAGCAGGGGGGTGAAGTATAAAAACAATCAATCCATTCTCAAAACAATTATTCATATGGTTGGAAGAGATGGCTTGGTCGTTAACAGCACTGTCTGCTTTTCCAAAGTTTCTGAGTTCAATTCCCAGCACTCACATGGTGGCTCATAGCCATCTATACTGGGATCTGATGCCCTCTTCAGGCATGCATGTATACATACAGATAGAGCGCACACACACATACACACATACACACACACATACATATACATACACATATACAAATATTATATATATATGTATATATATATATATGATAAATAAATGGATCTTTAAAAAAGTCAAAGATGTATTCACTAGACAGTCATCTAGACACTTGAGAGTCCATGAGTGAGCAATACAGACAGAGCTCCTCATCATGTGGAGTCAATCCCTTGGGAAAGGAGACTGTCAATTAACAGCAACCAACAACATTACAAGATACATTAGAAGGGAATAAGAGCCAGTCAGGAAAATAAAGCAGGCAACAGAGATACAGGTTGCGGTTTTAAATACAATGTTCAGGCAGCTGTCACCTAGAAGTGATTCTTAGGCAAAGATGTGATGGAGAGTAAATGAACCATGGGTGTGGCCAAAGAAGAATGAATGGGGAGGCGGGAGACCAAGGTTATGTTAAGGCAAATGGGCTGGTATGATTAGGGCAAGTCAGCAAAGGGGGTGGAACTGATATGATGTCAGACACCCAATAAAGGAGAAGACAATTGTAGGCTGCCTTAACTAGTCAGTTTTTATCTTTAACTCAAATGTCTGAACACTTGCTCTCCAGCTGGTAGTACTATTTCAGAAGGTGATGGAACCTTTAGGGGGTGGAGCCCGGTTGCAGGAAGTGGGTCACTAGGGTGGGGCATTGAGGTTGTATAGTGCGGTATCACTTCCTGTCTTCTCTCTGCTTCCTGAGGAAATGTGCCCAGCTGCCTCCCGTTTCTGCTGCCATCCCTGCCATGCCGTGACCGAATGCAGCTCTTCTTAAACTGCAAACCAGAAGAAATCCTCCTTCCCTTAGGTGGCTTTTTGTCAGGTATTGAGGAAAAGATATGAGAAAAATTGCTAATAAAGTCACCATAGCAGAAATCTAAGCGAAGGAGTGGTGTGAAATCATGTATCCATTGAAGGATGCCTGTGTCCATTGAAGGATGCATGTATCTGTTGAAGGATGAATGTATCCATTGACGGATGCATGTATCCATTGAAGGATGCATGTATCTGTTGAAGGATGCATGTATCCATTGAAGGATGCATGTATCCGTTGAACAATACCTGTATCTGTTGAAGGATACATAAGGATACATGTATCCATCAATGGATGCTTGTATCCCTGGGGGGAAATTTGTAAACAGATCCCAGAAGAGCAAGACATTCCAGACAAGAGGCTGATTTTTATTATTTTTCGAGATTTAAAATTTTGATTTTATGTTCATGAATACTATGCACCATGTGTGTGCCTGGTGCCCACGGAGGCCTGTAAAGGTCATCAGATCCCTTAACACTGGACTTACAGATGGTTATGAAGCATCTTGTGGGTTTCATCCACTTCCTTTGCAAAAGCAGCAGATACTCTTAACTGATGAGCCATCTCACCAACCCCAAGGAGGCTGTTTTAATTATCTGTATAACTCTGTGCCAGGGAGCATGCCAACAGTAGAGTGAGGAAATTTAAGATTGAGCCAATGATATTTGTTGAAAGATTCTAAAGGAGATATCACAGTGCATGTTCTATTGCTGTCAAGAGACACCTTGGTAACTCTTATAAAGGAAAGCATTTAATTGGGGCTGGCTTACAGTTCAGAGGTTCAGTCCATTATCATCATGGTAGGAAGCATGGCAGCGTGCAGGCAGACATGGAGCTAGAGAAGGTGCTATGAGTTCTACATCAAGATCTGCAGGAAGGAGAGAGAGAGAGAGAGAGAGAGAGAGAGAGAGAGAGAGAGAGAGAGAGAGAGAGAGAGAGAGAGAGAGAATGAGAGAGGAAGGAGGAGGAGGAGAAGGAGGAAGAGGAGAGAAAGAGATGGAGGGAGAGGAATTGGGAGAGGAAGAGGGAAAGAGGAAAGGGAGAGAGGAGAGAGGGGGGAGAGATAGAGAAGAGGGAGAGGGAGAGAGACTGAGTTTGGCTTAGGCTTCTGAAACCTCAAAGCCATCCTCCAGTGACACACTTCCTCCAACAGGTCCCCATGTACAGCAACAAGGCCACACCTCCTAATCATGCCACTGCCTGGTGACCAAGCATCCAATCTATGGAGGCCTATGGGAGCCATTCCTGTTCTAACAACCGCATGAGATTGGCAGAGAGAGGAACAGCACATGATTTCTGATTCTAGCCCTAAACAGCTGAAGCTGTCATTGGCTTAGGTGAGGGAGACTAGAAACTGAGGTTTGGATACATTGGGTTTGTGATGTCTGTCCTTTCTGTGAAGAAGACAAAGAGTCAGTTAGGTTGGAATTAATGAGCTTAGAATTCAGGATCAGTATGTGGTTGCCGATGCCAACTTCCCATCAAGAGTTACCGAGACTATTTTTGTTCGACTTAGAAGAAGCTTGATAAAGTGGAACCAAGAGGAGAGTATGAAGACAGGAAGAGAATCAAGGAATAAGGCCCACAGGACTTTAAGAAGAACACCCAGCCAAGCATGGTGGCACCTGCTTTTAATCCCAGCACCCTGGGAGTAGGGGGCTGAATCTCTGGGTTTAAGGCTAGCCTGGTCTACAGAGTGAGTGCCAGTTCAGCCAGGGCTACACAGAAAGATCCTGTCTTGAAAAAACATAACAAAACCAAACCAACCACACCAAACAACAACAACAACAAAAAGAGCACTCAATGCTTCACAAAGAGAGGTCAGCCAGTCCTGTGCCAGGGTATTCCAGACTGGCTACAAGAGTGGTTGATGTAACAGCATTCACTGCTGTAATAATTTTCTCCTAGGAACATAAGTCCAAGGACATTTTTCCAGGTTCCATGCCAGGACACAATTATGAGTAATTGTACAGTACCTGTCCCTTCCTAATTATTGCAAATTGTTGAGTGAGTTGTTTTCAAGTTTCTGGGGGCTGGCCAAATCTCTTATCGTTTGAGTTCTTATTAGAGGTTCCCAGTACCTGAAATCTCCCATCTGGATGCTCAAGGATTCCTGGGGCCTAGAGGCAGCAAGGAAGCTTCTATTTGAGCTGACACTGGAGCCCAGCAATCTACACGCACTGCGCATGTCCCTTCTCTCTCACCAACGCCATCCACCCCGATCAACTCCTTTGTTGTGAGGCAGCATATCTCTGCCTTCTATGAGCCTTCACTGTCGGTCTACTTTGAGTAGCCCACTGCTCTTTTAGGTCTGGAATAGCCTGGCACTAGGCTGGCCTCAAAGTTACAATCCTCTTGTCTTCCCAAGGGCTTGAATTAAGTGGATGAGTTGCCGTGCTGGATTCACTGCATTTCAGTAATGCCTCTACATAAAGACCACCATGTCATCCTCAACGACTTCCCTCTCCTCCGTATTTATGGTCTTCTGGATGCTCCTTACTGCTTCCTGTCACTGCATCATGTTTTTCTGCCAGGGTGGTTACTCTTTGACTCCTCTTTAAAAATGCATTGAAGCAGGGAGTTCTCCTGTTCTTTCTCTATCCCTGGTATATAGGTCCAGAAAAAATGCCTTGACCAGAACAGGCAGCTCAATACATGCTGGCTAGGAATGAGTCAAGTTCCTCAGGTCTGATAAAGACACCAGTTAATTTAGTAATTGAAATGAATGAGGTTAGTACTCAGTGTGAAGCAAAGCAAAGAACAATTGATGTGCAGCTCACAAAATGCCTGCTCTCTGGTGGGCTGTTAGGCTGACCGGAGTTCAGCTCCCCAAGTTCAAACTTCTGTGCTGTGCCAGGCTCTGGACAGGAGGGACTTTGTACCTTGGGCAAACATCACCTTCTTGCTAGGTGATTCTGTTGTGCTTTCAAGGAGGGTCAGCTCCAGGCAAAAAACAAACAAACAACAAATGAATGATTTCAAAGTAAGTATAGTTTCTCGTGTAGGATTAATATTCTGTCTTCTCTTAAAAATTGTACCCAGCAATCCTCTCCTCACTGCATAGCCTTGAAGGAGTGGGAAAAACAGTGTTTCTCACCTCACTGGAAATAGGTCAGGTTTCCTTTAAAAAGACGTGGAAAGGACCTGTGAAACCGAGATTCTCAAAAGAGTCTCTATGTGAGGCTTTGTATTATTATTATTTTAATCAAAGGTTGACTTTGAAAATGTCCCCAAACACATCCCTCCCTCCCGCCCTCCCCACCCACTGCCAAATTAATACATTTAGACAGAAGCCAGCTAACACAGTAGCACATTGTGTGGAGGTCAGGTTCTCCGGTGACCTTAAGCCTGTGAACGCAGAAACTCAAGAACCCACATGAGGGGTTCTCAAAGACGGCTGTAGACAAACAAACAACGAAACCCCCACAAAAACAAGCAAGAAAGAAGCCTGCAGAGTGGCGTATCTCGGTCCTCTTAGTACTTAAAAGGATTCTATTTCTGTCTCAAGCGTAGGCTTAGGCAAACTCAAGTCTTGCTCTTTGTGGTAGGCTGTGAGCAGGGTAAATGGAAAAGGGAAATTCCTCCAACCCCGTCTTGGAGATGGGACAAAGTCTCTCAGCAAGCGAACTGTGTTTCTCCCATTCCCGAGGTCTGTGTTAGCTTGCCCAAACTCTCTTTAGTCTTTTCCTGATTCCACAACTTATTTTAATTTTTGACTTTCGCTTCCGATTTCCTCTGCCACAGATGGTACTGGGTAAAACAGAAGCCTGTGAAAGTAATGCTCAAAAAGACTTTCTCTTCTTCTTTGACTCCAAAATGTTCTGTGTGACTACATGATAGTCCCACCTCATCCACCCACATATATATTTCTTCTTCTCTTCTGAGCATTAATAAGTCTAAACCTCCGTTTAGGGGGGAAATCTAGACTAAGAAACTGTTCCTACCTCCTCCTCCCCCCTTTTTTTCTCTTAATGGGATTTCATTTTTTGTGGTAGGGTTTCTGACTCTACTACAGTGGATTAGCACAAGGCACTCCATCGTTTCTCCCATTAAGTAGAGCACTAGAACTGGGCAGAAATGTGTGGGACACTTGAGGACTCTAAAATGTTAATACCAAGTGAGGTGTGGTGGCACATTCCTCTAATCTTATAACTCTGGAGGCTGAATCAGGGACATGGCCAGTTTGAATCTAATCTGGGTTACATAGTGAGTTCTGGGCCAGTCTGGGATATATAGCAAGATTCTGCCTTAATAAACAAACAAACGAACAAACAAAAATTTTAAAAAGGAAGAGAATAAAGAGAATAAGTAAATAATAACAGGAAGGTTGAAAAGAAAACCAAAATGACCAGTTAAAACCTCCCGGCATTTCTTGGAATGAACTGAAGGATTCATGGAGCCGGAAGTGAACTCTAAGGCATAAGTAGGGATCAGGCGCGCTGGCTCAAAAGGATGGGAAAGTCAACTCCAGGTACCCAGAGTGGCCAGTGGAAACGATTGCATGTATCTTCCCTTCCCTCTAATTTACTTTGGTTTCCCAAGAAGCTCTACCGCTGTGGCCGCTCTAGGAGCCAAAGTTCTGCGAGAGGCCATCTTTGGCCGGAGTAGCCGTGGCAACAAGAGACTTCACAAACGCCTGCTTCTTTTCTCACTCTGTGTTCTCTCAGCACTTGGCATGAGATGCGGAGAGAATTGCAGGAAATGCAAAATAACACACGTCTAGCAAACCGCGGCTTCTCAACCAGGAGCATGAAGAGAGAACCCTGGGGATGGGATGGTAGGCGTCGCCAATCCAATCAGAGACTAGGAGCTTGGATCGCTGCTCCTTTAAACTGTTCGTGAACTTGTGATCTCGCCCTTGATTTGATGTTAAATCACATGGACATTGATTGCTGAGCAACAGGACCATGGCCTGGATGCTGGACAGCCAAGATCATTGCCTGCACATTGGCTAACGATAGAACTGAATAGGGCTCGGTAGGGTTTGAAATGTAGGTTGACATTGGAATCATATTCCTAGTTGGCTGGCTGGAACGTGTACATTCAGTGTCTATTGCCTGTTAAAACAAAGCCATCAATATTCTTCGTGGGGCTTACATAAGGTCTAAAATTTCATAATATAAAATTGAAAACATCAAGTCAGACTGGTGAAATGGCTCAGTGGGGAAAGGTGTTCGCTGTGAAAGCCTGGGACCTGAGTTTGATTCCAGGATCCCATCGGTGGAAGGAGAGAACTGACTCCTGAAACTTGTCCCGTGACATTCACACACGCATGCTCATATTCGCATATAACACACACACACACACACACACATACACACACACGATGATGATGGTGGTGGTGATAATGATAATGATGATAAATAATAACAATAATAAATGATAAACAACTTTGAAAAAGATTGAAAATAACCAGAATGCAGCATGTAAAGACCGAGTGATTGCGAGCCACTAAGGAATGCCAACTTGGGTTATAACACACAGCAGCATGCCTGACTCCTTCAAGCGGCGTTGGGATAAGTTGTGGATCTTTCTGCTGGCAGGGCAAGTGCTTTCCTGACTAAGCTAGCTCCCACCCAAGAAAAACATTTAAAACACATTTCCTGGGGGGGGGGGGAACTGACTAAAAAGAAATCTATAATCAATAAATATATCATTTGGGAATTAAGAAAAAATACAGGCATTTTTCATGAAAAGAATAACTGAGAAGATTCACTGTACTCAAGCAAAAGAATGGCTGGGAGAGTTGTTGGGACAGGCGTGAAAGGAAACTAGAAAGACATTTGTAAGCAAGGGGAACAGGCGTGGCGAACACCTCAGAGCGCCTTCTGCTGCCCTGGTAGGGAGCTTGCTCCATGATTGTCAGCAGGAATGAAAGATAATGGGGTTTTTAGTGACCACAGATGTAATAGATAGGAAACTACAAAAGTGGGGTGAGGCTTCTGGATTCCACTTCAATGGATAAAATATTGATTCTAAGTCAATCTGAAAAGTTAGTCTGTGTGTTGAAACGTGTGAGCGTTGGATGGAGTAGCACTTAGAGGGTGTTGATGATGCTGAAAACTTATAATAGAAAAAGTTTCAGATCAATTATCTAAATGTCTAATTCAAGAGGCTACCAAAAAAAGATTAAAATAGGCTCAAAACAATTAGAATGAAGAAATAAGAAACGGCGGGGTGGAGGTGGGGTGGGGGTGGGGGTGGGGGTGGTACAACTGGTGAAACTGCAAACAGAAAAGCCACAGAAGTCAATAGATCTGGAACATTTTTAATCCATAAATGGTAGACTGAAAAGAGCACAGCAATTGCCAATATAATATATGAAATGAAATACTGCTACAAATGCCATAGATTTTAATATTAGAATAATAACAGAATACTATAAATATTTATATGACATAAAGATATATCAGTTTGTACAAACAAACAATCAACAACTTTTTAAGATGAGACAGATAACATAAGGGGTCTTATAACATTTAAAGAAAATTTAATTCTTAGTTAATAAACCTAAAAAAATTCAGGGGGTTTCTAGGTATAAATGGTTTTATTGGTAAAGTCTACCAAACCTGTAATACAGAAGAAATAACCCAACTTTACAAACTCTTTTCTGTAAAACAGGAGAGTAAAAAATATTGTCCAGCAACCCATTAGAGGGGCCACCATTACCTTGATATGGAAACTAAAGACTTCAGGAAAGAATTTTCACCTAAAGAAATTCGGATGGCCGAGAGGCACCTTAAGAAGTGCTCAACATCATTAGTCATTAGGGAAATGCAAATCAAAACAACCCTGAGATTTCACCTTACACCAGTCAGAATGGCTAAGGTCAAAAACTCAGGAGACAGCAGGTGTTGGCGAGGATGTGGAGAAAGAGGAACACTCCTCCACTGCTGGTGGGGTTGTAAGATGGTACAACCACTTTGGAAATCAGTCTGGCGGTTCCTCAGAAAACTGGACATGACACTTCCGGAGGACCCTGCTATACCTTTCCTGGGCATATACCCAGAGGATTCCCCGGCATGCAATAAAGACACATGCTCCATTATGTTCACAGCAGCCTTATTTATAATAGCCAGAAGCTGGAAAGAACCCAGATGCCCCTCAAAGGAGGAATGGATACAGAAAATGTGGTATATTTACACAATGGAATACTACTCAGCAATTAGAAACAATGAATTCACAAAATTTTTAGGCAAATGGTTTGATATGGAAAATATCATCCTAAGTGAGGTAACCCAGTCACAAAAGAATACACATGGAATGCAATCTCTGATAAGTGGATATTAATTAGCCCAGAAGCCCTGAATACCCAAGGCACAAATCGCATAACAAATGTCTCCCATGAAGAAGTATGGAGAGGGTCCTGATCCTGGAAAGGATTGATCTAGCATTGGAGGGGAATATAAAAACAGAGAAAAAGGAGGGAGGTGATTGGAGAATGGATGGAGAGAAGAAGGTTTATGGGACATATGGGGAGGGAGGATCCAGGAAAGGGGAAATCATTTGGAATGTAAACAAAGAATATAGAAAATAAAAATATTAAAAAAAAAGACTTCGAGAAAACCTATAGACTGGTATTCATGATGAAAACATAGATCCAGCTCCTTCAGAAGATCAAATCCAACAATACACAGTAAGAGTATGCTGCACTGTCTTGGTTAGGGTTTCCTGTTGTGAAAAACACAGTCATGGTTTGGGTTTGAATATGCTTGGCCCAGGAAGTGGCACTCTTTGGAGGCGTGGCCCTGTTGGAGTAGGTGTGTCACTGTGGACGTGGGCTTTAAGACCCTCCCCCTAGCTGCCTGCAAGTCAGTATTGTGCTGGCAGCCTTCAGATGAAGATGTAGAATCCTCAGCTCCTCCTGCACCATGCCTGCCTGGATGCTGCCATGCTCCCACCTTGATGGTAATGGACTGAACCTCTGAAGCTGTAAGCCAGGCACAATTAAATGTTGTCCTTATGAGTTAGTTGCCTTGGTCATGGTGTCTCTTCACAGCCTTAAATCCCTAACTAAGACTATAGCCAAAAGCAGCTTGTGCTTAAAATATATTTAACATGCACTTGTAAAAAGAAGAAGGTTTCTTTGGATTATATATTCTGGGCTTCAGTCCACTGGGGGAAACCAAGGCAGGCACTCAAAGAAGCAATTACAGCAGAAGATGGAGGACTACTGCTTATTCCTCATAGGTTTCTCAGCCTGCTTTCTTCCAATACCCAGGTTGGCACCACCCACAATGGGCTGGGTCCGCCCCCTTCAATTGCTAATTAAGGAAGTGCCCCACAAGCTTGTCTACAGGTCAGGCTTATAGGAGGGAGGCATTGTCTCAAATGTTTCCTTCCCCTCGGATAATTCATTCTAGCAAGTGTCAAATTGAAAAAAAACTAACAACACCCCCAAAACAAACAACACCCAACCAGTTTACACATCATCCTGGGACTACGAAACTTGATCACCACCAAATACCATCCAGTGTAATCCACCATGTTATTCATCTAAAGTATAAAACAAACAACACATAGATTATAGACACAATCACAAAATTTATAAATGTGTGTGAATGTGGTATATCCCTGTTATACTTGGAAGGCTGAGGCAGGAGGATCACAAGTTTCGGGCCCACTTGGGATACCTTGTGAGATCCTCTCCAAGACAACAGCAAATAAAACAAACAAAAATTTATTTAACATGCACTTGTAACGCCTTTAGAAGAAAACGAATCTGAAGAGCATCATGACTTGAAGTTAAGGAAAGAGTCTTGCTGTGATACAGAAAGCTTGAGCCAGGAGATGGGGGAAGGCCCGGGGGATTCGGAGCTTGGTGTGTGAGCAGGAGACCTGTGCTTCAGATCTCCAGCACCCTCTTAAATGCGGCTCCATTTCAGCACCTCACAGTGGGAGGGCACAGTTGGCCCCAGGGCAAGGTGGCTAGCTGGTCTTGGGGAGTAGGGTGAGCTCTGGGGTCTAAAGAGAGGTACTGCCTCAATAACTAATGTGGAAGTCAGTCAAGGAAGACACTGAAAATCAACCTAAGGCCTCCACAAGCATGCACACATGAAACCTGCACACATGTGCCCGCACACATGCAAACAGGCATGCATCTCACACATAAAGGTGAAAAAAAATTTTTTTGCCCAGTTTGTTGCATTATTAATTCAAGGTGAAAAATTTTGAAGAGTAAAATTCAGAACTGTAAAAGAAGAAATTTATAGGATTCATCTAATGAAAAAGTGTCTAGTCAGACTTTTTGGAGCATGGAAAAATGAGCTTGATATGGGGATAAAAATATGATTTAAAAGTCATATTTCAAACAAAAGACCCTGATCCAGAAGGTGTGATGATCCCTCAAACTTGAGCAGTAAAGAATAGTCAAATTGTAAAGTGGAAGAAAGAATAGCTCATGAAAAGATACACAATTTCATTAGTCGTTAAGGAAAGGTAAGTTAAAATCACAACACATCCGTAGGGGTGGTAAAAAATAAAGACTACTGAAATGTCAAATAGCGTCAGTGTCAGTGAGTATTGGCTGGAACTTAGTGCTCTGCTGCCGGGAGTGCAAAGTATCCAGGCTCTAGGGAAAAACAAGGCCTCACAGTTATTAAGTAAAGTTATCTTAAACATGTATCCATCACCACATCTAGAAACAAATGTTACCAAAAGTACACCCCAAAAGAAACTGTTCATAAATGTTTATAACTGCTTCTATTTATAGTCACCCCAATAGGAAACGAGGTAAATATAGATGTCCTCCGAGTAGAATGGAGAGACAAACAGTGGAACATCTCAACAATGGAATTCTCTTCTGCACTGTGCAGAACCAGCTCTTGAATCACGCAGAAACTTGGATGAGTCTCAAAGTCATTAGACCCAGTGAAAGGGGCCAGTCTCGGGGGTGGATTCCACTTAGGAAAGTGTCTCTGGAAGTCGGAACAGTACAGCTAGGCAGTAGATGGAAGTGGATTCCCCCATCAGAGGGGAAGGCTCAAAGGAAGCCTTTGTCCGGCTTGTTTGGTTTTTGGTTTGGAACCAGGGTCTCACTGTGTCTAGCCTAAACTGTTGATGCACCAGCCTGAGCCTTTGGACTCCTGGGATTACAGATGTGAGCCATCTCACCCAGCCCAGAAATGTGTATTTTCATGATGTTGGTTGTAATGGGAACTACATGAATTTATACACATGTCCAAACTTACTGTGCGGAGCACAGAAAAGGTCATTTTTTGCTGTTGTTTTGTTGGCTACAGTGTAAAAATTGGGGTAGGAAGACAATGCAGAAATGTCCAGGCATTTGACAAAAGTGGACAATAGCTTTGTGAGGTCTTCCTCCTTCATTTTTTTTTTGTTGTTGTTTGTTTGTTTGTTTGTTTTCTGAGGTAGGGAACTGCTTAGGCCTTTCAGACTTAGCACTCTACATGGTCACTCGTTCCTGTCTCCATCAAGGCAGCTCTGCAACCTGAGTCACCAAGTCCAGATCTGGAGCAGATAGCGCGGAGCGGACAGGCTATCAGAAAGTTAATGACTTGGCTGCACGCCATGGCTTAAAGGAACAAGAAGGATATTCAAACCTTAATGGAAGCATTCTGCCTGGGAGACAGGGAGGCACACTTTACTTTTAATCAGCTTTCCCGCAAGCCGTTCCAAGTGTTTGTTAGGTCAGCAAATGACCAACTTCAACCTCGTAGGCTCATAGCAAAGAGAGACTATTACCTTCCGACGTTCCTCAAAAAAGAGTTCTCTGGACAACAGAAGCACATGCTACTGAGGGCGAAGTAAGACTTGGGGTGTGCAGTTTCATTCATTTATTTTTATTTTTTCAGAACTTGAGGATTCTCAAGGATTTATCTGCCTTGTGCAGAGTTGTCTTTGGTGCCCAGGATGAAATGATATTAAGTTCAGTTAAGACTTCGGAGATTATAATTGGTTATTAAAAAGTGTCTTTAATTGGTTAACATTGTGTTTTAGGATCCCTGCTTATAAAGTGGACTAGTAATCGTAGTAAAAGCAGAGTAGGACAGTAACAAAACAAACAAACAAACAAACAAAATGGGTGGTGGTGAAGAAGTCTTAGATGTTAGAATCCTGTCTTCCAGGGCAGAAAGGGGGACGTGTGGGTAGAGCCAGGCTTGATTCTTCTGTCCAGAGGAGAGACTCAGGGAGTGGAAGAGTCAGGGACTGACTCCCTGTGTCACAGTCAGGAGAAGAAAATTGTTTGAAAAGATGGAGTGATCTGGGACTAGCTTCGACTTGACTAGGTTGGTTTTCCTTTGCCCACAACACATGAGAACAATACCGTAAGCATGATGGGAAGGGAGGCATGGAAAGGTCCAGGCAGAGCAAGAGACCGACAACCACAGATGCCATCTGATCTCTACATTGGTACCATGGCAGTAGTAAACCTGCACTTACACGTGACCACATGGGCACACTATCTGTTGGGCACTAAGAAAAGGCACTTCCCTGCTTAAGGATCACGAAGGCCAGACACTGGCATGCTCAGGACAGAATCTCTAGATTTTTAAGTTCTGGCCGACTAGTTCTTTGGTGACACACTTCTTAGTCACTTATATTACACAGCCCGCCGGTGGCGGGGTGGGTGAGGGCAGAGGCTCTCTTTAAGCTGGAAGGACTCATCTGTAAAGGAAGGACTTTGACAGAGCTTTTATTGTTGGCCTTGGCCGAGAAATCTGACCTCCCACACAGAAATGGACTCCGCTATCCTGGCATTTGGGGAGTCTTGTTCTCCACAGGTCTTTTGGAAAGAGTTCTTGGCCAAGAGGTGTAGGTTTAGGATATGAATGATGTGCCAACCAGGGCATAGCTACATGGATTTGCAATTTTCAACATATACTAACCATCTAAATGTCAGTTTTATTAGGTATAAAGCCAGGATCAGTTCTCTGAGTATATTTAACTCAAAATCTTGTTACTTTGTTGCGTAACGTCAGGTGCAGGCAGCTTCCCAATGCTCGGAAGGAAATCCCAGATGCTTACGTCAACACTTCCACTGGCCTCATTTCCCTGGCCTTTTCCTCCTTCCTGGCTCTGCTACAGACACACCAGCTCCTGGGTTCTTCCCCATGCACTGATGCCAGTCATGTCCCAAACGTAGACTCTGTGCTCGCTGGCTGTGCCTTCCTCCCAGAAGAATCTTCCCTTTGATAGCTATTAAAAGTCGTTCTGCTGTCTTGCAGGCCTGATCTGGAACATACTGTCTGTCTCCAGCTGCTCAGCTTAACCTGTAACGGCTCAGTCTCTGTTCTTGATCGTCACCCTGTTCTACTTTTCCATGAGGCATATCTCCTCTAGCACGGCGCATAATTAATTATTGATCTTGTTTATTGTCTGTCTCCAGGAGTTGAGTACAACTCCTAGAGAATTGGAGATCTGTGTCTTCTTCATTGACCTGCCTTCAGCACAGGGGAGCAGTAGGTGAAAAATAAAAATCAAGTTTGGTAAACATGTGGGGAAATGAGAGGCCATTAGCTCCTTGTAGTTTTCTTTTCTTTTCCTGCAAGCTCAACTTTTAATAATCACCCCGCTTAACGTCCTCTCGCTCTTTGGTTTTGTTTATGGATTTGTCTTCTCAGTCATCATTTCTGTGCATATGCTGCACACAGACCTGGAGGGAGGTAGGCTAAATCATCACCCCTCAACTCACCAACAGTCCAGGCAGCAGACGTACCAACAAAAATGTACAATAGTGTCATCATTGACTAACGAGGTGTCAAGCAGGGGAGGTAGACAGTGCTATTTTAGGTTAGGATGGTCAGGGAGACGTCCCCGGGGATGTGGCATTTGAAGTGTGGGTGAGGGTGAACGATGATGAAGGTGATGGCTATGATGAAAGATGTTTGGGGCACGAGAACAGCCCAAGCAAGGGTCCAGCTGCAGCAGAATGATTGGCATGTTGCTGCACTCCCCCAGCCAAACGTCTGATGCCACAAGCTGCTATGGCCACAGCTGTCCCTGATCAGCCCGGCCCTGTGGGAGGAACTCACCCCATCAGGTTGAGGATCAGGTTGGCTGTGGCACTGTTGGGTCTGGGCTCTCTCACCCTTCTGATGGGTTCTCAGCACGGTTCTTCACCCACTCTCTCATCTACCTTCCCTTGCCTTACTCTCAACTCCAGACTGTCACCCCACACTTAAACATAAAAACCAAAACAGCAGCAGCAACAATAAAAGAGACAGAGCTAAGATGTGTTCATTCTATGGCCCAACATTTTCCCTAATACATGGATCCCACTTGACACACGCATGAGCAAATGTTTGAGCTAGGACTGTTTTATAGATACCGAAAACCCAGCTATACTCTGTGTAGCTTACTGTCTTATCAGGGTTTCTATTCCTGCACAAACATCACGACCAAGAAGTAAGTTGGGGAGGAAAGGGTTTATTCAGCTTACACTTCTGCATTGCTGTTCATCACAAAAGGAAGTCAGGACTGGAACTCAAGCAGGTCAGGAAGTAGGAGCTGATGCAGAGGCCATGGAGGGATATTTCTTACTGGCTTGCTTGCTCTGGCTTGCTCAGCCTGCTTTCTTATAGAACCCAAGACTACCAGTCCAGGGGTGGAACCACCCACAAGGGGCCCTCCCCCTTGATCACTAATTGAGAAAATGCCTCACAGTTGGATCTCATGGAGGCATTTCCCCAACTGAAGCTCCTTTCTCTGTGATAACTCCAGCCTGTGTCAACTTGACACACAAAACAAGCCAGTACGCTTACCATCCTAGTAACTGGTGGCACTGAAGGTCAAGACAGAGAAGGGACTCTATACTAGCTGAATCCAAAGTCCAACCCAATATCTATTGGCAAACTACTTCACCCCATCCACTGATTCCCTTAGAAGACCAGAGCATGCAGATGGTCTAACACAAAAGCACCCAGATTACAGACATAGCTCCCAGGTAAATTGCACCAACTCTACAATGTAGTGAACACTCTTGTATTGTGTAAACTAAGGACAGATGCTGTAATTAAAACTATAGAACAATGCTATAATAGTTAGTCTTGATCGTCAGCCTGATGAGGCTTAGAAGTACACAGAAAACACGGCTCTGGCTATGTCTGTGAAAGTGTTTACAGAGAAGTTTAACTGAGGAAACACTGCCCACCCTCAGTGGGGGTGTCACCATCCTATGGGTTTGAGTCTTGGGCAGAATAAAAATGGAAAGGGTACTGCTAACATATTCCACTTCCTGTTTCCTGGTCTTATCAAACATGAGGTTTTAAATGCTGTCATAGATTGCCGTGGAGTCTGCCATGCCTTCTGCTCTGGATTTTCCTTACCAACTTAATACAAAATAGAAATACATTGGAAAGAGAGAACCGAAGTGAGGAATGACCTTCATTGGGTTGGTCTGTGGTCAAATCTGTCAGGCATTTTCTTGATTACTGATTGATATGGGAGGGCTCACTTTACTGTAGGTAGTGCCTGCATCTTTGCACAGGTGATCCTGGGTTGTATAAGAAATCAAGTTGAGCGAGCTATGGAAAGCAAGTCAGTAAGCAGCATCCCTCCATGGTCTCTGAATTAGGTCCCAGCTCCTGCTTCCAGGTTCCTGTCAGAGACCCTGTCTTGGCTTCCCTCAGTGAGGGATATCTTCCTGCCCCCACCTGGGATGAACTAGACTCTTAGTGAGCCAAATGCATCCTTTCTTCCTTAAATTGCTTCATCAGGCATTTTGTTATAGCAACGAGAAAGGAAGACAAATGCTAACATTATTCCTGTACAAGAAACATTTTAATGGGAAAACAAGCTATGCTCAAAACTAAATGGAATGAAAATATGATACAGTTACACCCACCTATAAGAAGGCTGTCATCCCAGTCTCTTAAGTTGTGGTAGATGGTTTTGGTCATTTTATGAATCATAGATATGTTGTCATTTTAGGGGAGGTTTACAAGTAATTATGGTCTTGGACAGGAAAAAAACTAAATAGGAAGTTAGACTCAGAGATTTCTTTTCTCTTTCCTTTTTTTCTATCTTTTTTCTTCCTTAGGTAAGGGGAAGGTGGTTGAAAAGAAAAAGAGGGAATATAGAAATATTATAAGAAATTAATAGAGGTAGAATATTGAATCTATTCTAAACCAATAAACATTTTATAGCCATAATCTTATATTGGTAGAGATTTTGATATATATTTGAGTTTAAGGTTTTCATTGATATGAATCTTTGTATATTGATTTGAAATTTGAGGTTAATTTTGTTACAATGTTATATATTTCAACTCTTATATAGATATTATGCCTATGCAGTGCATTCCAAAATACAAGGTTTAGTTCTAGTCCTTTTAATAGCTGCTATCACAACCTGATTAGGATAATTAAGTGAAACACATTAAGGGTTAATCAATCAAACTTATAGATGTGTTAGATAGTAGTCTAGAATTATCACAGAAATATACATCTTGGGTTGAATGGCTAATAGGTAGCTGGAAACAGGCAACATTTGCATGTTCAGATATACTATAAATTACTAGATGGTCTTCAAAAAACCCCAGGAACTTACAGAATATGGCATTTAAATATAATTTTATAAATTTAAGATTATTTATTTATTTACTTTTTACATTGGGACATGTCAACTTCTGGAAGTACCTCCATCTGACTTGGGAAAGGATGACGAGCGTCACATACCTCCATATGGAATTGCTCCAATTGTGGCAAGTGAACCACTAGGCAAAGAAAATGCCCTAACATCATCTGCAGACAAAATGTAGCCCCAAAAGTACAATGGACACGGGATAGGCAACTGCCAAGCTCTGCCAAGACAGAGTAAGCAAGTCTTCATAATTCCTGCTTCATATAAGGTCCATCAGATATCCTGGGCCAAAAGGCTGAAGGTAGATGCTCTAACATAACAGAGAATATTGGGGACTATCTATGTGATCAGCTGTCTCTGTCATTTCTATAGTTTTTGGAAGCTGCCTTCCTACACTTTTGATGTAGTCAGGTAATATTTCTTCTCAATTCTTTGATGAGGTTGAAGACTAGATAGTCATAATCTTGCTATAAGCTTAAATTGTTTAGGATTTAAGATGTTTTTAAGTTAATAATACAAGTTAGAATAGAAATTGATTTAGATACAGAACCCTGAACTCACCAAAATATGATAGATGATAATATACTTTAGACACCATGCAGTAGGTAAATAATGAAACAGGGCAGATGGAATATGTCAAGTCATATCTAGGGGTTACTGGCAGGGAAGTAGGCATAATAACATAGAGGGAGCTATCTGCCCAGCTCTAGTGCTTTAAAGGCTTTTACATAAATATAAAATATAAATATATAACTATAAAAGCATTGTATCTTTTATCTGGGAACTGAATGACCAAAGGCAATCAGGGTAGAAATCCCTGACTGAGATTAAATATTTTCTACAATACCCACCCAAACTCTTTATTTCTCATACCAAAGGATGAAGCATCCTGTCTCGAGACTAAAGTCCCTTTCTAGGTTTTTTTGTTCTATTTTGCTTTGTTTGTCAAGTTTCTCTGCGCAGCCTTGGACGTCCTGGGACTCACTCTGTAGATGAGGTTGGCCTTGAACTCAGAGTTCCATGTGCCTCTCTGCCTCTCTGGTGCTAGGACTAAAGGCGAGCACCACCACAGCAGACCTCTTCCTAGGTTTTATTCTTCCT
This sequence comes from Apodemus sylvaticus, assembly GCF_947179515.1. Taxonomy (NCBI): domain Eukaryota; kingdom Metazoa; phylum Chordata; class Mammalia; order Rodentia; family Muridae; genus Apodemus; species Apodemus sylvaticus. Next base: position 36,019,456 of record NC_067491.1, read on the forward strand.
CCTCATGTATTTTTTTCCCAGTGATTTTCTTTCTTTTCAGTAGTGTTTACTTTACACTTTTGACCATTTCCCATCACATGTACGCCTAAATGCAGTGTGGCAGCTCAGCACATGCCATCATCATACACAGCTCAAACTCCTTACTAACCCCTAGCAATGATCATTTTTCTTAACTTCTGCACATGAGAGAAAAAAATATGTAATACTCACATTTCTGTGTTTGGCTTATTTTACTTAGTATAATGTTCTGCAATTTTGTGTACTTTTATTTAGATGGTATTTTATTCTTTATTACTGAACAGTATTTAATTGTATATGTATTTCTGCATCCACTTACTATTTGGGTATTGCCCTGTTGGATTCCATGCCTTTGCCGTTGGGTCATAATACACTTGAGTGTGCCATCTCTTTACTGTGCTTATTTCGGACACATGCAGAAGTGGGCTAGCTGGATCCTGTTAACAGAAATATTTTTCAACTTCCATACTTTTCCATAATGATTATGCTAATTTACATTTGAATTAACAGCTAAATTCCTTCCTTCATGTTCTCATTGTCTCCTCCCCCCTTCCTATTATTGCACAGTGGACAGTCTAAATTCTCACCACCATTTTCCATTGCATCTTCATCAGATTAAGAGGAACACTCCTCCACTGCTGGTGGGAGTGAAAACTTGTACAGCCACGTTGGAAATCAATTTGGTGGCCATCCATCCCCTGCCCAGCTCCCCTTCTGATTCCCTGTGCCACCCAGTTCCCTCCCTCTATCTGCTTTCCTCAACTATTCCATTCCACCTTCCCAGTGAGACTCAAGCATCCTTGCCTGTGCCCTCCTTCCTATCCAGCATCCTTGGGTCTGTGTAGTGTACCGTGGGCACCCTGTATTTTACAGCTAATATCCACTGAGTGAATACACACCATGCACGTATGTCTTGCTGGGACTCGGTTACCTTACTCAGGATGATATTTCTCAGTATCCATTCATTTGCCTACAGAATTAATGATGTCTTTGTTTTTAATAAGTGAAGAGTATTCCATAGTATAAATGAACCACATTCTCTTTATCCAGTCTTTAGTGGAGGGACATCTGGGTTGTTTCCAGTTTCTGGCTGTTGTGAGTAAAGCTGCTGTGAACATATTTCGAGCAAGTGTCTTTATAGGATGGTGGAGCATCATTTGGATATATACACCTGTACAGTGTAATTATTTCAGGCATGCTGTGGTTGGTTCTGCCACTACTTTGGGGGTCTAATGATCCCATGCATTATTCCATGGAAATATGGCTTAGTGTGCATGGTTCAGGATGTCTGACAGCTCGACTCCAACCCCAGGAGTGGACACTATGTCTAGGACAAGGCAGAATCCTACATCAAGATCAGGCGAAACAAAAATGCGTAGATCCCATACATGAGCCAGTCAAAATCCTGTCCTGTCTTACCTTCTACACGCTCTCAGGGAAGTGTACGTTTCTTGTCAGGGGATTTTTCCTGGATTTCTGTTAGCCACCTTGTTTATTCTGTGGATGAAGGCATGGCTTTCTCATTCCATCCCTTGATCACTGATCTTATATAGATATAAAGACATAAAGAGCAGAATTCTTCTAAACTTCTCACCACAGGAGCCATATCCTGCCACTCTGCTTTTAGATCTACTTTTTAAAAAATCTACTTCCTCTGAAGCCCCGCCTTTATCTACTCTCCTTTTAGATTTTAAATCTGGTCTTTGAAATCCACTCTTGCCCTGTGCTTTGATTTTTTAGCACCCATCAGGGTGTCCAGTGATTGGTTATCCACAGAGCACCTCAAGCTGGTTGATCAGGTAAATAGAAAAGTATTTCAAAGAGGGGGAGGGTGTAGCCAGAAATCAATATTCCTACAGTTTTGAAGGCTAGATTCAGGTACCCATTTGAAGGGGAGCTGATAAAACTTAGAAACAGACTGAGATGAGAATTCTGAAGCAAATCTTGATATGCGAAAAGCTATTGGATAAGTGAGTTACATGGGCTTCTGTCCTGAGGAATTGGCTGTTTGAGAAGATACAGTTAGATAGATATGGAGAAAGTTCTTAAAACAAACAATAAAGGTGTTGATGGCCTTACCTCCCTGAGCAAGATTGACAGGAACAAATAGTTATGAAGTCATGGTGATGTAGGTGGCATCTATCCTTACCCTAAACTGAGGAATGTGGCTGTAGGCAGGCTCAGTTCTTAAGACACACCTGCATTTGTGCACCTCCCCAGCTCATGTGTCAACTGAAACTTTAGATGTATGATCCATCTGTCCCTGAACTCCATGGGTTCTTGTGGAAAAGGTCCCTGTGTTTGTCACCATGTAAGTGGGAGAGATACCTGGGAGATAACAGATACCCAGTTGACGACTGCTCTATGATTGAGACCTTGGACAGTAGTCTGAGTGGACAGGAGGGGAGTGGATGGGTAAGGGGAGGATTCAGAGATCCTTTTGGCTTCCATTTTGATTGGGAACAACTTTGGGAACTTCAAGGTGAGCTTCGGAGAATGTAAGGGGGTGCCACTGCAATGTAACTGAGCCTTTGCAGTGGAGACAAAGATGTAAACTTTCCAGGTTTTATTTGTTCAAAATGGCTTAAACTCAAAGCAATGTGGGGGACTCTCATGGGTTTATAGGTACCTTATTTATGACCTTATATGGTTATTTTTGCTTGTCTATGAAGAGAAAGGTCTGTCTAGGATTTCCTACTCTTCTTATAAGGACACCAGTTCCTTTGCTTCAGAGCCCCAATCTGATTATCTCATTTAACCTTAATTATCTCTGTAGAAGCTCTGTCCTTAAGTAAGTCACATTTCAAGTTAGGACTCCAACACATACACATTTGAGGCAACATGATTCCATCCACAATCCATTGATTTATCAGAGAAAATTTGGCCTTGGTCTGTCTGTGGTAAGACTACACCCATTGAGTTGTAGACAAGACACTGAATGTATCCAGAGAGTTTTCTGTGTGCTCACCACCTTCTAAGAGGTCAATTAACTCATTAAATCTTACGGTGTCTCTCCAAGTCTTTTTAGTCATCTCCATTTGCAGATAAGAGACATGAATACTGAATGAAAAGTGCTTGTATCTACACGAGCTAAGATGGGATATCCAGCATATCTTTTCTTTTTTGGGTAATTTCGGGTTATGAAGATAAAGCAGTAAAATGTTCATTTCAAAAAATTCATATACCTTCACAAGATATTCAGCTGGGTACCAAATTGCTTATCGAAGGGACACTCATCAAGAGTCACCTCAAAATCCAGGCCATGCTGAACTTGCCAGCTCCCAATCATTACATCACAGAACTGGGACAATCCAAATCAGATCCCCCATGCTGAAAATGTCATTGTAACACGTGCTTTTTAAGTCCAACAGGTATCTACCTCTGAAGTTCTTTGAGGATATGATTAAGAGTCTACCAAGAAGCCACTCTTCCTGGGTACATAAACAATAACATGAACATGGTTTCTAGTGACTAGGAGGTTACTTTAGTGGTCTTTTCATAGAGTGATCAGACAAAAGAACCAAAAGATGGATGCCTTGTGCCAGGTACTTTGCTATGTGCTTTCTGATTTTGTTTAGATGATGAAGTTGGGATAGTTAATTCAGGGGGCATGAATCAACCTTTGGCTGGAGAAAGCTAAAGTTCAGGAACATTAAAGCAGTAATCTTTGTATCTATTAGACGGCCCACCATAGCGTTGAACTGAGTTCAACATGCAGCTAAGCTAATGACAGAAGAAAGATACTTAAGTGAGTATCATCCAAAGAAAGCATCATCCGGTCTTGGTTAGGTGAGGATGCCAAATAGAGTGGAGAAGGCCCCGAGGTCTTACTGAAGAACTGGATTTGGTTCACAAATGGATTTACATATTGCTTTCATCTTTACTGGTGATTTGAATTTGAGAAACTAGCTTCCTTACTCTTTAGGAGCCAACTGTAAAGTGGGCGTAATATTAGCACTGATGTTACACAGAGTTAATTGGAGGACCAAGTAGGACCATGGGTGCAAGGCTTGCCAGAGGGTAATTGGTGGTATTGCCATTATCATCATTTTCTGTAAAGTTTTTGGGGTTGGACAGACGGATGAGTTCATTAGTATACTTGATGACAAGTGGAGATTAAAAGGCAAAATTTGTGCATATCAAGAAGAGAATTTAACATTGGATTTTCTGCATTGTTTGTTATCCACACCCCACCACACACACACACCTCATACCCCACCCTCTAATCCTAGTTACCTTGGCTATTGAGGTCATTTTCTCTGTACACATTCTCTTCTTGGATGTTAAAGTGCAGAGGTGGGGAACCGCCGCAGGAGCTTGACCTTAGAAGGCTGAGAATTTGGAAGCCTGCGAGAGATGAGATCTGTTAATGAAACGCTTAGCGTTGGTGTGGGATGTGTAGGAGACTGCACTCTTGTTCTCTAGATGCTATCACGGGTGATGTAGGAGAGATGATCTCACCTAGCCCAAGGTCATTCCCTTCCAAGTGTGTTCATCCCACCAGCAAGCAAGTCCTGTACCGAAGCCAGCAGGGGCGCGGTGCAGAGTCCAGCATTTTTTGCATGCCACGCTGGTATGGTGTCTGATCTCTCAAGGTGGATACTGTTGGGGGCAGCAGGGTAAATACTCTTCTCATGATTTCTCTGCCTTCAAACTGAAGTCTACTCTGTCACTCCAAGCTTCCAGGCCCCCTGCCCTATGCGGGTCAGTTTATTTAAAATGCCAAGGCATGTTCTAGGTCTTATTATCCCTATTACTAAGTTCTTTTATGATTTCCTGGTATTTTGTTATTAAGGATAACTTTGGCGGGGGGAATCTTTTTTTAAAGAGTGATTTGTATACAGCTATGAGAGACGTGGTGTGGAGTTTGTCTGAATAGATGATCAGAGAAGTGTACAGAGAACCTATGATAACAAGTTTAAAGTTGTGATTGCAAGGATAAGAAGAAGCAGGTTGAACAAAGAGAATGGCGGACAGCTTTGATTTTAATACTTTGCACTTAAATAGCAACTATGTATCCAGAGGTGGGTCCCTTCACACAAGCACAGAAGTCCTGGAGAAGCTTTGGAGAGTACAAGGCTAAAAATGTTGGATTGTTTTTTTTACTTATTCTGGTCTTTCTTTTGAGAAGCTGAACACTTTTTAGATCCCCCTACCCTCAAAAGAATTTTTAGACTAATATTAGGGAGCTATACAATGGAATATTGTTCGTATTTCTTATACTCGGTTCCAATACTTATTTTTTTGTGACTTTATTTTATATGGTTCAAAACATCTCATTCCATTCAGTGAAATCCACTGGGTTCTAATAAATTTATGTAAAAGAACTTATCTCAAAATAGAAGAGTGAGTCATTTCTGTGTTATTTAATACCAGCCAATCCTTTCTCAGGAATAGTCGGAATACAAATAAAAGTTCTTCAAAAGTAACCCTCAGGCAGGAGCTGAGCCGTTCCAGTCTGTGGGGTAAGCATTATTCCTTTCGTAAGTGTTTCAACTTGCCGAACAGTATGTATTTCCAAGTTAGAACCTTACAGGGCCTGTTAAGCAATCTTTGAGAAACACTGAACACCACCCTAGAAAATATGAGATCTACAAAATTCTTTCTGCCACAAAGAGCTTCACGAACATTCCTCAGCATCCACAATGGGTAATGGTTTTATCAGGGTCTCCAGAGGGATACAGAGGTAACTGGACATTAACCTGGGCAAATAAATGTTACTACACTTAGGTTGGTGATTTGCTGGTAGGTGCACACAAAATTCACACAGGAGGAGCAAGAGCCTTGTACTCTGATGGCCCCAGGGACTGTGCGGGATTAAACTTGGTCTTAGAAGGTTCGGTAGGGCAGCAAGGCTGGGGCAAGGAATGGGCCTTCAGAAGAGTGGAATGGTTTACTACCAGCCTGTATTGGCTGACGGGAAATGAAGGCATTGGGTGTCTCATGGCAGTGTGCTGCTTCAAACACACTGGAATGCTTTCTAAAGGGAGCCATCAAAAACTAGGCAAAGGGGCAGTTCCCTTGCATATTATTAAAGGAACGTTATCAGGTAGAACACTCAATGCTCACATACACTTCCCACCCCCCCTCCTTGGCTGTCAGGTCTGTACTGACTGCGTTATCAGGGGTCTTCACCCTTTGATTTAGCCAGTGGTGTAAACTCTAGGAGATAGGAATCATTTTTCTAGGTGCCTACTCAGGGTCATTTTGGGCTGTTGCAGCCCAGATGAGAATTTCAAAACTTCTCTCTGGCTTTGTTTTTTTGGTAACATGTCTTGCTCCTTTTCTGGTGGGCACAGGACAGTCATCGCTTAGCTTTCCCCATATTCTGGCACGCGTCTGTATGAAGTTCTTTATAAATCTGTCCTCCTTTATTAAGCCTTCCTCAAGTTGGAGTGGGCAGTCTATCAGGCCTGGTTCAGAGAAGCAACAGGTATCACACTACTTCCATCCTGGAAGCAGCATCTTTGGAATCACACAGGCCAGCGGATAGGACACGGAAGACTGTTTGAATACCCGATCTAAATTAGGCTGTTCAGATACTCATTTTTGAGATTTCCTTCAAAAACTTTACGTGTCATTGTAGAAAAGGGCGCAGAAGGGACATAAGACCTGGAAGACAGGTTGGCATGTTGCAGAATAGGTCTTCCAGACGTATGTATGTGGCATTCCTAGGGTCACAGCAGCAGTGGCCATCTGCCCAGGTTTAACCCATTAATGTCCAGTCATAAGAAGTGGAATGACTCATAAAGTTCTGCCCTTCCCTGAGGATCTGAAGGTAGCTAATGGTTGTTGATGGAGGGAGAAACATTTTTTTATCAGTGTCTCTTCTGCTCCTATAAACGGCTCTAGTGAAACTCATTGGGATACACACATGCACACACACATGCATTTGTACACACACACATGCACACACCCCTACCCATGCACATACACCCATGAACATGCACACTCCTACAACATACATACATATATACATGCACACACATGCACATATATGCAAAACTCACACACACATGCACATGTATGCATACATGCACACACTCACATAATACATACATGCACACAAGCACACACAAGAACATATGCACATGCACACAGAAAAAGAGGAAGGGAGATGAACTAGTGGGAAGAAGGCATGGGGATGAATATGTCTAAAATACATTATGTGCATGTATGAAATGGTATAGTGAAACCCATTACTTTATATAATTAATACACGATAATGGAAAATATTTAAATAAATTCTCTATGGCCTACTGTAGTGGCTCATACCTGTAATCCCTGTACTCAGGAGGATGGAGGAGGAGGATTGTCAAGAATCCCAGGTCAAACTGATTGAGAGAATGAGACTCTGTCTCAAACAACAAAACAGACACCAAGGAAGGAGAAAAAGAAATCTCCCATATGAGTCTGAGAGGAGAAGAACTCAGGAACTAGATTCGTATTTCTCCTCTAAGTGGGCTGAGCAGTAAAGGAAGTTAATCTTGAGAAATACTGCTGTTTAAGTTGTCTAAATGTAAGATATTTTAAGTCCTTTGAGCCAGCTCCCCCTGGACACCCAGTAAATACCAGCCAGTAACTGTTTTCTCACAATGAATAATATATATTGTGATGGTTTATGCATGCTTGGCAAGGGGGTGGCACTTTTAGAAGGTGTGGCCTTGTTGGAGTAGGTGTGGCCTTGTTGGAGTGGGTGTGTTACTGTGGGTGTGTGCTTTAAGACCCTTATCCTAGTTGTCTGGAAGCCAGTCTTCTCCTAGCAGCCTTCAGATAAAGGGTGTAGAACTCTCAGCTCCTTCTGCACCAGGCCTGCCTGGATGCTGCCATGTTCCTGTCTTGATGATAATGGACTGAACCTCTGACCCTGTAAACCAGCCCCAATTAAATGTTGTCCTTATAAGAGTCGCCTTGGTCATGGTGTCTCTTCACAGCAGTAAAACCCTAACTAATATAAATATATATATACCCCACAGAATTCTTCTATTCTTCTAACCACATTTGAGTTATTCTTTTGCTTGTAGCTGGAGTTTTAATGAGTACGAGACCTTATACACATAATCTCAGCAGCCACTCTTGAAGTACTTGCTGTGGTCCAGACTTCCCATGATTTAGCCTGCCCAATCTTTTTAACTGTTCTAAGATGTTTTCCTATGACTCATATCTTTTTGGCATAAAGTTTCCTCCCAATAAATCTTTTTAAGTGTTTCTCTTTTTTTTTTCTGGGTGTCCCCAAATGTTCATAGTCTCTGAAAAACTAGTGCCAGGCTCAACCTATTCTTTTTAGCTTGCTAACGACTTTACTTGTAAATGGCACTGCAAACCACACACACACACACACACACACACACACACAAAGATAAAAATCTACATTCCAATATCTACTGCCTGGAAACACTTCAAAGTATTTTAGTTCTTGGGGTGCTCAAACACCCCTGATGTTGACAAAGAGATAAGGAGTATGTTTTATTTTTCACCCTGTTCCACAGAGCTATTTAGCAATTTTCCAGGTGGCTAATGTTTATATAATGCCTCCCAGTAAGATTGATGACTTACAGCCAGAGTGTCTCAATTGTGTACACAATATGTACCATTAGTGGTACATTAATTAATGTGCCACTAACGTTACTGGGGTACCTTGGCTCCTGGGACAGTTTGGTGGGTACTGGATGCATGGAATCCTGTCATCTGCTTACAAACCATCTCATTTCATCAATTCTAGTGTGGCCTATGCATACTGTCATTTTCTATGGGGGGGGGAGCTTAGTGATCTAGCCACACACACTATTCTCCCTCCAGTGCCAAAAGAACACAAGTCACAATAGCCACTGTGACATTACTCACACAGTTGTCCTTTCCTAGTTCCTATTCTCCTTTCTTCAGAAAAAAAAAACTGAATGCAAATGAATGGAGGGTGTGTGTGTGAGTGTGTGTGTGTGTGTATGTGTGTGTATTAGAAATAGAAAATATGTTTCTGCCTGTTGTTTGTTAGCTCCCCCAAATACCCACATATACACACAGACCAAGACACACTGCTACAAGGAGAGCCTTTCAAAAGCCACAGAGGTAGACTGAATGCTGAGAAACTTCGTGTTGGATGAATGGTGGAGATGGTTTCATTGTTTCTGGCTTTATTCAAAATTTAAGTTCAAGCATTAGGAAATGAATGCAAGAGCATAGTGTGACCTAAAAGATTAAGATTTTGCATTGATAAATTTTGATGTAAATCTTTGGTGTTGGACTTCTTAAAAATCAATTATTTTACTCATCTGCATCCTAAATGCTGCCACTCCTCTTTGGATGTTGGACTTTTGAGAAGAACATAAACGGAATTCTCTTTATTACCAATTTATAAAGCACTCTGCATTTCACAGATGTACCAAGCAAAGCATAACTTTTCTGCTCACACAAACAAGACGAAAGCAAACAAACAAACCATCTCAGCTGGTTCGATATCATTATTTCAGCCAGAAAAAGGTTTCTTATCTTTTCTCAGGAAACAACAAAATCCCAAGAATTCTTCACTGTGTACAATCTTTTATTGGATTGGTAAAGCTGATGGTAAACTTATTTGAGGAAAACTTTAAATGATGCCTTTGTATAGTCCACAGTGTACAGAAGATAGGCAAATTTCACGACATCAGATAAGCCGCAGCTCCTGGTCCTCAGACACGAGGAAGGTTTGTGCAGGGTGAGGAGTTTGATGAATTATGAGGGTTATGTGGTACGCTACAACCCAGACATGCTTAACATGCCAGAATTGCCTTTGAACTAGTCTTCCGTTGGGCTATACACATGGAAAACAGTAGAATGATTGCTATGTAATAGATGCTTAATATTTCTCCAATTCAAGCCTATTTGGCATAAGCCAACGTTAGTGTGAAGCTACAGCTCAAAGTAGAAGTGAATTCTCTTCTGCTATGTCCTCGTGGAAATGCACAAGAAGCACTGTCATCTACCCAAATATTATGAGTGCCTGGCTGTTACAGCAGAGATGGAAAAGAACAAGGTGAAACTCAACTGAGAGTTCTGGGGATGGTATCTGTGAACCATCCCAACAGAAGCACAAAACAGTTTCTCACCATTGATGCTGTCTAGTAATTCCGAGCACTGACTGGCCTCATTAGAAGGTTCATGCTCAGAGCCTGGGGTTCTTTCAAAGGCATTTTCATTCGAGCATGGCGACTGATGCTGGCCATCATATGGCTGTCAGCAGGATCCAAGGCTGGCATTCTTTGACAGGTGTGTGTGTGTCCATCATACTGCCTAAACAGTATCCTGTTTTGAGAGCAAGTGCTTTAAGAGGTTGACACTGGATGAGAGCAGTGTGTATGTGTGTGTGTGTGTGTGTGTGTGAGAGAGAGAGAGAGAGAGAGAGAGACAGACAGACAGACAGACAGAGACAGACAGAGACAGAGAGACAGAGAGAGACAGAGACAGAGAGACAGAGATAGAGACAGAGAGACAGAGACAGAAAGATAGAGAGAGACAGAGACAGAGAGAGACAGAGACAGAGAGAGAGACAGAGAGAGAGACAGAGACAGAGAGAGACAGAGAGAGACAGAGACAGAGAGAGGCAGAGACAGAGACAGAGAGACAGAGACAGAGAGACTGAGACAGAGAGAGACAGAGAATGCACAAGGAAGCAAGTCGAGCCCGAATAGCCCTTTCATCTGTAAGTACCGCATTCATTGTGGTGTACTTTTCCAGTGCATGCTTCTACATCTTCCCCATCTCTCCTCTGCATCACTTTCTCCTTCGTGTGACATTGGCTCCTGTGCTTCAGACATCATCAGTCACTGTTTTTTGTCTATTCCATGGCCCTCTTAGGACATCTCACCTGCGAGGCATAACATTATGGTGCCCTTGCTGGTTACACTGATCTGCTGGTTACAATGATGTTGTGAACCATTGTCAATCAGTAAAGTTGCTGTATATTTCTCCTCTCCATGCTCTGTATCCTAGAAACAAGTTGTTAAGTCTAAGCAAGATTGAAAGGGAAAGAAAGGGAAGGCTTTCCTCCCTCCTGCAGAAGGGACATCTACACAACTTGTTTGAAATTCTTCTACAGGGAAGATTTGTCTTTTCTTCCATTTATTTATATCACTATGGATTCATGTATATTTAAGTGATAATCCAATACTGTGTGATTTATTCTATAGTTCAAAAATTTCCAGTTTTGAGCACCAAAGCTTCCTTTAGTTTGGAACTAAACTGAGATCCCTTTACATAATCTCAAATTTCAATTTTTCATCCATTGCCTTATATTCTGGCACTTCAGGAGGTTCTAACTTCTCTTGAATTTTCTCTATACGCCCTCCAAAGTCAGGCATTTTTTTACAAAGCATTTATAAAGTTTTGTTTTTCTTTATCACCATCATCACCGCCATCTGTTGTGTTTGTGTGTGTCTCACGTGCATGCAGATGTGCATATCTCAGCATGCACCCAGAGATCAGAGGGTAACCATTGGAAATCAGTTCTCTCCTTCCACCGTGTGTTCTGGGATTGAACTCACATTGTAAGTATCATCCAGAACTTTCATCCACTGAGCCATCTGAAGTCCCCACCTCTCTGTTTTTCTTTAAATGGAGTAATGACATTATAACACCTAGTGCCAGACGGCACAGAAACGCTCCTGGTTAAGAGTTTCAGAGGTCCACCAAAGGGTACAGTGTAAAGATGGTACAGCAGCTGGTGATGTTTCTTCCTCCTCCTCCTCTCCCTCCTCCTCCTCCTCCTCCTCCCCCTCCTCTTCTTATTCTTGTTTTTTTCAAGACAGGGTTTCTCTGTGTAGCCCTGGCTGACCTGGAATTTACTCTGTAGACCAGGCTGGCCTCAAACTCAGAAAATCTGCCTGCCTCTGCCTCCCAAGTGCTGGGATTAAAGGCATAAAGGCATACATGCCAGGCTCTCCTCCTCCTCCTCCTCCTCCTCCTCCTCCTCCTCCTCCTCTTTCTTCCTCCTCCTCCCTTCTTTTGTTTATACCATAAGGCCTTTCTATGCCTGCCCCAGCTCCGAATAAAGATACAAAGACTTATATTTATTATGAATGCTTGAGGCCTTTGTTTATTATTGTTCCTAACTAGCTCTTATAATCTAATTAACCCATTTGTTCTAATCTAAGTTCTGCCACATGGCTTGTTAGCTATCTCTCTTTCAGTCACAGTGGCCTGCTTCTTCCTGGGTATCTAGCTAGAGAATTCTCTCATGCCTTACTCTTCGCCCTCCTATTGTCTCCTCCTATGCTATAGACCATCAGCTTTTTATTAAACCCATTAGGAGGTGAGAGAGTGAGAGTGTTCACAAAACATGATGTAGCCACATGAGTAGCAATACCAATGGTAATACAGTTGTATACAATGGCAATCTTTACATGATGCACAAAAAGATCACCTCTGCAGTTGCTGCAATAAAGTGCCCTGACAAAGGCCACTTAAGGGAGAAGAGGTTTGGCCGATAGGCCTAGCAGGGTTAAGTCTACCATGTCATAGGCAGAGTGAGCACAGTGGCAGGATTAGGAGGCTGGCTGGTTTCATTGCCTCCACACCCCAGAGGCCGAGCATGAAGAGGAAGTGAGGCTAGGATCCAAAGCTTCAAAGCCCACCCCAGAGAACCTACCTCATCCAGGGTGGCTCCACCTCCTAAAGGTTCCAACCTTCTCCAACAGCACCAACAGACGGGGGCTAAGTGTTTAACTATATGAGCCTATGGACCTGTTTCAACTTCAAACCACGACAGAGGTCATTCTTAAAAAGGCCTCAGGTTGAGAGATATTATTATGAATATTTGGGAAACACAACCACTGTTGGCACCAAGAATGGATGTCTCAATGAGGGAGTGAAGTTTGAATAAGACTCAGGTGGTGCTGATCATCTATGTGGTTGTCTGTGTAACAAGTGTTCTGTGCAAAGTAACAGGACAAAGCATGCGTGTGATGCTACATGGAATGTCCTGGGGGGGTAGGGTGGGGGAAGCCAATGGAAGGAGTAGCCCAGAGAGATGGGTAAGGAGAGGGAAAGGATGCAGGTAGATTATACAAGGCCTAGAAGACCCTGAGGATTTAAATGGAAAGATATAGACTGGACTGCTCAGCAGGGCTCTTCTTTGTGCCCTAGAGCCCACTCTGCCACAGCCACAGACTCAACACTGTATTCAGTTCGCCTGGCTACCAGTCTTGACGGAAAGGTTCCTGTTGCTGTCCCTGGAATATGGCAGGCTGCTGAGCTTGAGCGGCCATGTCAAGCAGGAGCTGTGTGTCTTAGGCAGTGGCATGCCTTAGGGAGGGCGCCCATGCCTGCAGCCAGCAAGGGTAATAAGCCCAGAGTCTGGCGTATCTGCTCTGTAGCAAGCTCCTCACAACCATGTCTGTATTGATGAAAAGCTGTGTGACTCAGGGGTCATGGTTACCCAGGAGAGCTATAAGGACTTCCTGATGATTCTGAAAAGGTATGAGATTACTGCCTTTTGGCCTCTAAAATGCAGGCTGAGCATAAGGCCGCTGCCCATAGCCTGCACTGTAAGTTCCCCATGAACCCAGAGCTCCCCAGTAAGACTGGCTGGCCTGTGAGCCCCAAGGATCTGGTCTCAGCATTTGGATCACAGGCATGCAGCACCAGGCCTCGGACCTTTTAGGTGGATACTGGGGAAGCCAAACTAAGATCTTTGTGCTATCAGAGAAACTGTGACCTCCATGTTATTAAATCAAATGCTTGTTCCTTGGCTTACTGAGTTCATTGACACCATGTCTCAAAAACTAAGATGGAGAGTGACTGAAGAAGTTTCTCTTAACCAGATAGTACACATGGAGTTACCCATGGCTCCAGACACATCAGCAGCAGAGGATGGCCTTGTTGGACATCAAAGGGAGGGGAAGCCCTTGGTCCTGGAAAGGCTCAATGCCTCAGTGTAGAGAAATACCAGGACAGGGAAGTGGGAGAGAGTTGATTGGGGAACAAGGGGAAGGGAGATGGCTTATGGGATTTGGGGGGGGGGGCGGATCAGGAAAGGGGACATTTGAAATGTGAATAAAGAATATATCTAATAAAAAAAAAAGACTCTCAGTGTTGACCTCTGTCCTTCTTAAATGTGCACATACACCTACATGTGCACTTACCCCTGACATACACACACACATACACACACATACACACACATACACACACATGCTTATACACATATACACATACACACATACTTATATACATATAGACATACACACACACATACACACATACTTACACATATATACACATACAAATGTTCTGGTGAGTGTTTGGTGCACGGATTAACTTTCATATGCCTGAGAATCACCCTGTGAGCTTTAGGAACACACCCAATAAATTACCAGCCTCGGTACCCTGGAGCTGGGATGTGGCCTAGAGAAAAGCTGAGACACATTTGCAAAGAAGAGAAAAATAAAGATACTTCCAGTACCAATACTAGTCACAATAATTAGACAAGGTTGTAACCAAATACTTTGCAAATGCAAGAATAAGATTCATCGATTTGGGCTGTGGATATAGCTTGGTGATGGCATGCACTGAAAACAGTGGAAGGAGGAGGAAGAGGAATAGGAGGAGGGAGAAGAGGAGGAGGAGGAGAAGGAGGAGAGTTGGAACCTAAAGCCTTTAGTGGTCAGGCATAAAAAGTTGAATCGTCCCAGGAGAAATGGCTCAGTGGGTAATGGAGCCGGCGGCCAGAGTCTGATGACCTGAGTTTGATCCCAAGACCTACGTGGTGGCCGACCTGAACTGACGCCCCCAGCTTGACCACTGACCTATGTACGTACGTACATCCTAGCAGGCACGCACTCTGCCCACTACCTGCAACACAAATGAAATGAAACCAGTCTTTATTACCAATTTTGCATTTTCTATGAATCGATTGTGCAACAGGGTAATTAAAATCTTAAGCTTTGAAGTCAGGCTGGGATTTAAATCTCGTGTTCTTAACCCTGTGGCCTTTATTAGCTATTTTACACTATGGGAATTACCTAGTCTCCATTCTGTGAGATGGGCCTGTAGGTTACAGGGATCAGAACAGTGTCAGGTCTAAATCTGCCTTTTCTCTTAATGGCTTTTGTCTTCTATATTTAAAACCGCCATTGGAATGGAATTCTGTGATATGTAGAGAATCTAAAAAATAAAATTTCTACTTTTACCAAATTTTAATTAATCTAACAAACCAACAAACAATCTGATATTTGTATTTGTTACTTGTAACCAGATTTCAACATATTCAGAACAAGGTTTGTTTTGTATCTATTGTTTCAATTGTTAATTTTATGAGATCCAAATAACAAAATCCATGTTCTCAATGAAAATTTAATATCTGAATTGAGATATATTTGAAGTATAAAGTAAACACCATATTTTGATCACTTAGTTTGTAAATAATTATACTTAAAATATCTCACTGATAAAATTTCTTGGGGTTTCTTTTCTGGGGGGTGGTGGTAAGACAGAACCCTGTAGCCCAAATTGGTCTTGAACACACCATGTGGTTGAAGATAACCTTGAATTCTTGATCCTCCTACACCTACTTCTTGAGAGCTGAAATTACAGGTGTGCCATTGTACCCAAGTTTAGAGTGCATATTAAATATTTTTGATATTCTGTGTCAAGATATACTATTCAAATTAGTCCCTTCTTTTTAGTTTTAGAAATGAGCCTACTTGAACCCTTAAGTTGTGTGCTTGGTTTGCGTCATGATTAGTAGATACCTCGGGCACAGAGCAGCCATCTTGGGCCTGGCTCTCCTGCTAGCTGCCTTCCCATCCACATTCACTGCCCCTGGCTGGAAAGAGGAAGAGACAGTGGGAAGGGACAAACTTTCTTCCTCCCCAGCAGGAAGCTATGGCAAAGACAGCACTTGCAGGGAGTTCTTCAGCTCATGGGTGATTTTTTCTTCTGCAGAGGGTTGTTCTATTACATTCCAGGCAGTCTGGGTTCTTTGGGAAGGTTCTTAAAAGACTGCTGTCAGCAGCCTAGACACACAGATCAAAGGCAGATTTCCCAAAGAGATGTTGGGTCCTCAAACCAGGAGCCAAGGCAAAGTGTCTGTTCAATCCTCTTCAGCTGCGGCACACAGAGGGGCTGATAGGCTGCGAAGTCTCCAGCTCCACTCAGCAGTTCGAAAGGATGTCAAAGGTGTCACAAAGAATGGTTAAGACATCTGTAAATGTGACACCACACCAAGAGATTAGCACAAAACAAAGACGGAGAAACAGTTGCCTCCCCGACCTCACACATTGCATTATCATAACTGCGTTCTCTGTCTCTGGTTAAAAAAAAATTAAAGAGAAGTCAGTTAAATATTTACATGCAGAATCAGCCCTGGCAGCAAATTCAAAGATGCCTATTAAAGCCGGAAGCAGTTGCTTCTGTATCGGGGACTTTGAGACTCTGGGCCTCAATTAACCTTTCCAAATAGGAACTGACAGCCTTGGATGGAAAATATGGGCAGACTCTAATGTTTTTGAAGAATGTTTGACTACAAAGTAAACAGCCCGAATAAAAATATTAAATCAGATGTGCCTCCACATTCCACGAACGAATGAGAACGGAGCAAAACGCAGTTGAAAAGGGATTCCAAACCAAGTTGTGCTTAGCTGAACTACGTGGACTTAGTTGTGTTCGAGTAAGACAGAGAATTCTTTTTCTAGTTATTTTAGGTCTTGACACGATGTTGCTTAGCTGACATTAAAGGCATAGCTTCAGAGATACTTATCTGCAAGCCTTCTTGTCATTTCTGGAGCCAAAGCCGTGCGTGACAAAATATTTACAACATGTAGTATTCTTTTTGAAGGAAGGCACTCTCTTGGTGGTCAATCTACTTTCTATTATTATTTTGTGCAACATGGCACAGTACATATTCATCGGAATCGGCCTTTCATGAGGATGGAAGCAGAAGGGAGGTGACCGGAAGGAATTCGTAGCTTTGTTATGAAAGTAAGAGGGAAACTCGGAACCCTACAAAACAACACATATAAATGCTGAATGCCAGAGGCACACACCTACAAGCAAGCTGGCGGCATTTTATTGCCAGATTCCAAAGGTTTTATCATCTAGCTCATATTCTCATCGGAATGCTGGTTTCTGTCTGTACAGAGTTCAGCGCTGTGTCTCTGAGAATCTAGTTAATCGATACGGCCTTTGGTGTCTTTGTTATCTTTTAAGCATGTTGTGATTCAGTAAGTCCTAAGGGTGGTAAGTAAACCCAGTACTGCCGTCGTCCATGAACAGAACATCATCGCTTTCTGATCCTTTGCATCAGCCATTTCCTGTCCGGACTCCCATCTCTCTCTGTTTCTCTGTGTCTCTCTGTCTCTGTATCTCTGTCTCTGTCTCATTAGAGGATGTCTCTCCCGAGAACTCTTTAAGCCTGACTCTTCCTCCTTATTGGACTTCGTCCTGCTAATGCTCTGGCTTGGAACACTCATGGCTTTTAGAACAGTATTGTACTTCCTCCTGCCTAGGACACAGGAGGTTTATGTTCCTGCAAAGGATAGAGCACTGTGCACATTTCCCAGAGTTAAAAGTTCCACTTCGAGGGTTCCGTGTAAGGAGACAGCTTGTGGCTCTCGTGCTGTGGACTCGAAGGGCTCGCTCAGGGGTGCCTCTGCCAACTTGCACGTTAGGACGGTTGAACTCTAAGCCCTTTGGTTTGGCCTGCTTCTGCCGCCTGCCTCATCTCCTCTCCCTGGTTATTTATGTTCCTTTTCTTAGAAGGACCCTGCAGAAGAGTGGGGTGGGCTGCAGGGAAAGGCCTTGCTTTCTTTGACAGTCCCCTGAGGACTGAAGCAGTTTCTTCAGACTGATTGCTAAAATTTGCATCACACGACACAACACATTTATTCATTCTTTCTCACAGATAGCATTTGATCTCTTCCCCTGAGATGGCCTGATCAATAGGGTTGATGAGTGACGCCTTTAAGCCTATATGGAATAGAAAATCTCCTCCAAAAATGTTTCCAGTCCCTTTTTTTTTTTTAGTTTTGACTTATTTATTAAATATTTGTGTGATCAAATCCTTAAATGCTTTAACTTTTTTGTTATTGTTTTTAATATGCTCTATATTTTCTCAATTTATTGTATTTACTTTTTCTCCCATTTTTCTTTTGTTGTACTTTTTATTTCTTTAACTTATTTTTTACTTATTTGCTTTACATCCTGCTGTCCCCCATCCGGTCACCCCTCCCACAATCCTTCCCCCATCCCCCCTTCCCTTCTCTCTGAGCAGGTGGGCCCCCTGGTTATCTCCCTTACCCTGGCACTTCAAGTCTCTGTGAGGTGAGGTGCTTCCTCTTCCAGAGGCCAGACAAGACAGCTCAGGTAGAAGAACATTTCCCACATAAAGGCAGCAGCTTTTGGGATAGGCCCTGTTCCAGTTGTTCAGGACCCACAGGAAGACCAAGCTGCACATGTGCTGCATATGTGCAGGGGAGGGGGATGCGGGTGTGGGGGGAGGTTTAGGTTACGCTTCCAGTCTTATGATAAAAGAAATCAGAGAGAGAGTGTAAAAGATCTCCTTACACGTGAAAGTTTTCTCCAAAGAGAAAGTGTAAAAGATCTTTCCTTAATGAAACTCTTAGCATTCTTTAAAGTTATATCTTCCAATATTTTCATGACAGATTTCAGAAGGTCTTTGAGTTTTAATTATTTAATAGTAATAAAATATTTAATAAATGTAATTATGTATTATTATGTTATGTTATATTTGCATTATACACCTTATATATCATAACACATAATAATATAAATTATTATACGGAACTATTTCATGTCCTGGAGCTTTGTATTTTATACATGAGAATAACAGCTTGTGTCTTTGCTAGAGATCCACCTGTGACCTGCTCCTCTCGCCAGTTTCCCAATCTCTCTGGGCTGAAACTACGTCATGGTGTGCAAGAATAAAGCAGCAATCCAGTCACTGCTATCTGCTTCCATCAAGCTTTTAGAGAAGAAAGTTGAAATGAGAGGCGGAGGTGGATCTGTTATTTATAGGCCTCTCAATCCACAGAAAGTCGTTAGCCACCATGCTTTTCCTGATGTACTAGATGTAATGTATTATTGACAATCACTTCCTACTTACAACCACTCCAGAACTACTCACACCTCCAACCACCCTATAACTACAATCAACTTACACCTAAGACCACCCCACCTACAACCATCCCACCCACAATCATCTCACACTACAACCACCCCACACCTATAACCACACCACCGCTATCACGCCTCCACGCCTTCAAGCACCTCACACTTACAATCATGGCTGTGCGCCTCCACTAGGCAAGTGTATCTTCAGCAAGTCACTGCTGAGACAGGGAGACCAGGGACTCAAGGGCTCACCTTGGTCAGGAACGCTGCAACAAAGCTAAAGCTTAAGAATAAGCTAGATAGCTCCTTGAAGCTGTCAGAAAACATACTTCTGGAATGACCCAAATTACATAGTGTTTCAGTGCCCCAAATTTCATAGTATTAGAGTAGTGTTTCTCAACCTGTGGGTCATGACCCTTCTGGGGGAAGGTATTAAAAGACTCTTTCATAAGGGTCATCTAAGACCATTGGAAAAAACAGGTATTTACATTATGATTCATAACAGTAGCAAACTTACAGTTATGAAAATATGGTTGGGGGAAACCCCCAAATAAAGAACTGTATTAATGAGTTGAAGCAGTAGGAAGGTTGAGTACTACTACATTAGAGGGCTAGTTTGTTCTATAGAGAATTAGCCCATACCAATTCTGTAACTTAAAATGAAGGCAAACATTTGCAAGACTTTTGTTTTAGGCAAAGTCTCACTATTGAGCCCAGGCTAGCCTTGCATTTGTAATCCTTCTATCTTAGCCTCTTGATATCAGGATTACAAGTATACCACTACATCAAACTTAAAAAGGAAAGCCCCTTTAAAGGGCAATAAACATAAATATAAATATAAACACTACTGTACCTTAAATAATTACCTTCCACTTTGTTTCTAACTAGATCTTGGGGCAAAAAGGTATAGTCATTCCAAGACTAACTCCCTCATCCATATGAGGGAAGCATGGATATCTATCTGACCCAAAGAGCTAGCTCCTCCTATGGTCTTAATGGTATAGATTATAGGCTCTACATGAATACTGCAACAAAGCTAAAGCTTAAGAATAAGCTAGATAGCTCCTTGAAGCTGTCAGAAAACATACTTCTGGAATGACCCAAATTACATAGTGTTTCATTGCCCCAAATTTCATAGTATTAGAGTAGGGTTTCTCAACCTGTGGGTTGAGAATACTGTCGAGCTTCTTTTCCTTCTCTTCCCATCTGCAACACACACACACACACACACACACACACACACACACAAATACACACACACAAAGGCTGAAGACATAGAACATACACATACACACACACGTGCACACAAACACATACACAACACACAGGTTGAAGATATAGATCACAAACACACACACACACATACACAAAGGCTGAAGACATAGAACATGCACACACATGCACACAAACACATACACAACACACAGGTTGAAGATATAGATCACAAACCACACAGACTACACACATGCACACAAACACATATACAACACACGGGTTGAAGATATAGATCACAAACATACACACACACATACACAAAGGCTGAAGACATAGAACATGCACACACATGCACACAAACACATACACAACACACAGGTTGAAGATATAGATCACAAACACACACACACATGCACACAAACACATACACAACACACAGGTTGAAGATATAGATCACAAACACACACACACATACACAAAGGCTGAAGACATAGAACATGCACATACATGCACACAAACACATACACAACACACAGGTTGAAGATATAGATCACAAACACACACACACACACATACACACACACACTCACTTACTGGGGCAGCCAGAGCAAGACAATGAAGAAACCTGGGAAGGTAACTTTTAATCATTCAAACAAGAATGATTTGGTGGGGAGGGTGGGTGTATTAGTAATCACACCGAGATGGCAGGCTTATGGAGCAGAACCACATTGGCAAATTGGGACAGATGGTACTGCATTGTGAGGCAGAGGTCTTGGTACTGGATCCGTGAGTGTGGGATGAACACGTGAGGCTAGCGATCAGGACTGGGGGACACGTGCCTTCATGAATCTGAAAAGTCGGCTTGATGAGGTGGCTGATGGGATTCTCATTTTAGTGCAATGATACTGACCAAACTGAAGAGGCCTCACAGGATGCAATGGATGTTCAAACAGCTGATGCGTCTCAGTTAGCCTGGTAAGACTCACTCACTGAGGGATACGGAACATAGCATGGTAAGAACCTGTTGTGCACTTTAGGAACAAGGAAGGAACACACCCTCAGCGCAGGATGCTGTGGGAGAGTTCAGCTGTTAACTGAGTGGACAGCGGAGCCAGACTTTTTAGATTAAAGTGACTTAGAAATCATCCTTCGAAGTTGGGCGGTGGTGTCGCACGCCTGTAACCCCAGCACTCTGGGAGGCAGAGGCAGGTGGATTTCTGAGTTCCAGGACAGCCTGATCTACAGACTGAGTTCCAGGACAGCCAGGGCACAGAGAAACCCTGTCTAGAAAAAAACCAAATCCAATAAATAAATAAATAAATAAATAAATAAAAAAGAAAAAAGAAAAAAGAAAAGAAAAAGAAAAAAAGAAATTGCCCTCGAGGCAGAAAGAAAAATTCAAATATTTTTTTTTTCTTGGAAAGGAAAAGAATTTTTACATTTTACTCTTGTTTCAATGAAGTACATTGTCTTTATAGTTTGATCATCCTTAGTGTTTACTAACAACCATGAACTTTAAAATATACCCATCAAGGGGTAACTGCCGTTTGCTCTTAGTTAGAGGAAACATTGTAGAAGTCAATTTTAGAAGTTTAGATTGCTTCAGACTGCATCTTTATTTTAAACTTTATTATTATTTTAAAATGTGTGTGTTTGTGTGTGCTGGTGTGTGTGTGTGTGTGTGTGTGTGTGTGTGCGCGCGCGCGTGCCAAAATGTCAGAGGCATCACATCTCCTTAGAGCTGGAGTTTTGGGTGGTTGTGTGCTGCTGGATTTACGTGCTGGAAATCAAAGCCGTTATCCCCTGAAGAGTGACACTGCTGCACCATCTCTCCAGCCCCGACGACAAAGGACTTGAATTTTAAAAGTGCCTTTGTTTTCATGTAACGAAGTAAATTTAAAGTTATTTGTATTTGAGAGATTCTAAACTTGCTACTAGCGTATCTCCACCCGATACAGGTATCAGGTTAGTTTATATGCACCATTAACCACAAACTGCTAAGTTTCATAACTTATAACCTGTACACTTTTTAAAGAGCACTAAAGACATTTTCATTTTTAAAAGAGCATCGTAAGTGCACAAACTGTATTTCTGGCACCAAGCATCCATCTAGGGCCTGGGGTGAGTTTACCATTTCCCTTCCGTGCTACTATCTGCATCTGGGGACTACCATTCTCAATGTTTCCAAGTTCTCAACCTTTTGCTACATACTTGAATCATGTGGGAATTTTTTTTAAAAAGTTGCCAAAGCCCTGGCCTCACTATTGACTACTGGAGGTGGAACTAACAACAGCATTTTAAAACTTGGGGAACAGAGGCATATCTCATCACATACCTGGGCCATAAAACCTGGGTAACAGACCCAACAAATCAGAGCATCCAGTGCCATTTAGTTACAGGATAAATGGGAAAACCTGACTAGGCTACTGGCACTCATTGGCTCCTCACTTCCCAGATGTGCAACACAATCACTATACCATTTTCAAGAAGTTTCTGTTGTTGACTGCACAGCAGAGTAGGAACGGAAGCTTCTCTGATCCATCTCCTTGGTAGTTTATGACCCTGTCAGAATCTGCAAATTCTTTGCAGTTCCAACTTTTTCATTTAAAGTAAATCAAGGGAGGCAGGAACAGCTCCTTGCAGGGCTTGACTGCTGGTAGAACTCTCCCTGCCTTTGTGCACTCTTCTTGGAATCATTAAAGAGCTTGCAAGACTCCCAATTTCAAGTGAGCATCAAAGGGCGGGGCCTGGACTCTGTTCCTGCTGAGAAAACTGGGGGATTCAGAGGTTGTCAGAGCTAAGCAGAGTCGAGGCCAGAGCCAGGTCTGTGGACTGCTGGGTAATCGCTCTTTTCAGGTGCAGTTGGCTACCTTGTCCTACTCTCACAGGCAGAGCCTGGGCATCCTCTTCCAGGTGATTCTCCCCCAATAGATGCTTCTATCTTGGGTGATGCTGGGGACCTAACCCATGGTGCTACCAAAGTGCTCTACTGCTGGACCACGTCCCAGGCCTCTAAGAAAGGGTCTTGTTAAGGGCATCCGACTAAGTGTGTGTGTCTCCTGCCTCTGACTCTGAGTGCTGCCACACTCTGAAAAAAATACCTCACTTGAGACCGTTTGTCTCTTGTCGCTGTCCTGTGTGAAGGATGTGCATCGCCAAGAGGTACAAAATGCGAAAGGGCCCAGCAAGCATGGAGTG
The DNA here is from genome assembly GCF_947179515.1 of Apodemus sylvaticus. Lineage (NCBI taxonomy): Eukaryota > Metazoa > Chordata > Mammalia > Rodentia > Muridae > Apodemus > Apodemus sylvaticus. Next base: position 36,042,988 of record NC_067491.1, read on the forward strand.
TGGGGGTGCTGGAGAACACACGAATAACACATTGCCTCCAGCAAAGGGGAACAGAGACTGGAGGTGAGGGCTATTCAAAGCTTCTTGGGGACCATCTATATAACTATTTCTCAAAGGAGGGAAAGCCCGGAAGCTCATGATAATGGGGAATTTTTGGGGTAAGGAATGGATTTAACAGGGTAGGGGACAACAAAGTCAAGAAACTACCTTATAGGGACTCAAGATACGAGGAATTTAGGGCAATAATAACAAAAAATGAGGATACTGACAGAAAAGAATTGAAACTAAAGGAAAAGCAGCTGAGAAAGATAAATCACTATCTACTGTTGGATTCAATGGCTACTGACATGTGACATAATGGAATAATTAATCAGATGATCTCTAATCAATGATTGGGTCTCTAATCATCAGCTTGGTAGATAGGTTTTTATTTTATTTTATTTTATTTTTTTAAATCAGGCCCAGGCTTGTTTGAAGGTCCTGCTTGCTTACGCCTCCCCCACTCCCCGTCCCAGGAAAGCGGTAGTTTTCAGCAAAGGAGCAACCCTTAATATGGCTTAATACAGACAGATATAAAACGTTGCTTTGGACTAAAGTCTAACACAGTGAGAATGAGCAGCAGATGTCTGTTCAAACGTGAAGGCCAGAGGCCAACAGCAAGATGATAGACAGAATGGTACAAAATGGATTGGACACAATTTTTCAGGACACAGACAGACTTGGGATGCTGGAGCCAAGGGTAACAAAAAGTTGGCCTGAGTGTCAGTCAAGAAACAAGGAGATGAGTGCACTTCCATCTCTGTCAAGACTGAGTGTGCTGTAATGTTGGGACGAGGTGTGGCGCTGAAGGGAGTTCAAGTTCATCAAGGCGGCAACGCCTCCCAGGTCAATGACGGAACAGGATGAGGGAGGCAGCTCAAACACGTGGTAAAGATGAAGTCAACAAGGTTGGTAGGCAAGACGAGGAATGAGAGATGGTGGTCACGGATAGATAAATACGACCAGAGGTGCAAAGGGTTTTTTTAAAAGAAGTCAAACAAAGGGCGGTTGGAGGATGTTAGTTAGACCAGAGTGCTGGGAAGGAGCATCTGTTTCCATAATGAAAAGCAGCTAAGAGAATGGTTACTGCCATCCACAGGAAACACCCACACGGGATGAAGCAAACGGAAAGAAGTGAGATGCTTAAAAATGGTACCACCAGCCTGGTGCCAACTGGATGGGCAGGGCAAGTGTAAAGGAACACAAATAAGAAAAACGGGCAAAGGAAGACCTTTCCTAGGGGGCAATAAAGACAGAGAAGACAACTGGAGTGGAGCAGCTCTGTTGAGTTGCTCTCCACCTAACTGGTTCATTAGCTTAGTTCTCCCCAGGTGTGACGTTCAGTGGTTGTCTACTGCCTAGCCAAGCCTTTGTTTGAGACAGAATTTCACTGTGTAGCCTTGGCTGGCCTGAAACTCACTCTGAAGTCTAGGCGGGCCTGGATCTCACAGAGATCTGCCTGTCTCAGCCCCTGAAGCGCTGGGATTAAAGGGTCAAACCACCATTGCCTGGCTCTATCCAAACTTTTAGAAAACTCTCCCATTGGCCTACCCCCTTCCAGCTACACTGGCCCTCTAACTTGACAAACATTGACCTACTAGAGGCTGTGTGAAAGGAACTTCCTGATAGCATAGCGGCTGGTTCCCCGAGTCCAGTTAGGCACCTGTGAGGGTGTCTGTGAACAGGCTATGTAATACAGCATTCTCCCCACCCCCTCCCCCACCCTTCCCAATCTGATCCTGTTTGATTCTGCTTAGGGTCAGAGAGGCAGGAATTCTTCCTCACAGGTACCAAGTATTTGATGAATGAATGCCAGAGGAGTAGATTTGAACAAAATAAAAAACCATCAAAGCAGTTAGCAGCTCATTTAGCAGGAAGGAAGACAGCAGCTAATTCCCAGGCAGTGATATTAAGATGGTGCGGCAGGGTCCAACCCCTTACAGTTGGAGTGGCTGTTCTGTTTTGATGGTCCTTGCCCCTACTGCACTTCAGAAGTGGAGAAGAACTCTTCCCTCGATTCTACAGCAGGAAAACAAACCATGAAAGACCCTCTGACTCGCAGTGGAATCACCTCAGAGCGAGCTTATTAAGAAAAAGATCCTGAGCCGGGCGGTGGCGGTGCACAGCTTTAGTCCCAGAACTTGGGAGGCAGAGGCAGGCGGATTTCTGAGTTTAAGGCCAGCCTGCTCTACAGAGTGAGTTCCAGGACAGCCAAGGCTATACAGAGAAACCCTGTCTTGAAAAACCGAAAAAGACTTTTAGTACTGTTTATCTCAATGAAGATACCGTAATGGCCATAGAAGTCAGCTAGCAGCAGCTCCTTTTTACAATACAAAAGGATGTACTCACAAACTGCATGGCCACAGATGGTACTAAGACTGGGTTGTGATTTACTTAGAATTGACTCACTGAAATCTAATGTGCGATAGTGTCTGTCAAGTGGGCTAAATATGAAAGCATTGAGAATTTTCATCAAGGAAAATACTGTCGAGATACAAAATAACTCAGTAAAAATAAATTCAGGGGGGTTGAGGGGTGGCTAGGAATCTCAAATACAGCTATGAAAATTTCAAAGGCTATATAAAACAGAACAAAAGAGTGAGGTGTGCGTTAAGTAGTACATTCTGTAGTTCCAGTTTTTCTTCTTTACAGAGATAAGAGTACTCATCGATTAATGTGACAATTTTTATCCCACGTGATTAATAAAAGTGCTGACCTTATAATGCTATCTATGAAACTTCAAAAACACCCATCTCAGAAACTGTAACGGAAGTCTATGATGAGCACCACCGTCCCATCTTCCTCTGACCCATGAGGAACGCTTGGCCTACTTACATCTTAAGCAGCGGTTCTCTGCCTCAGTCTGTGAGCTGCTGGTGTTTAGAAGGTATCTCGGAAGCATCTGTTGTTACCAGGAAAGAGCAGCAGCAAAGGCAGCACCAGGCTTCTGCAGTGGAGTTTTTTGATAACACATTTGACTCAGGTGCTACCAGCTGGGGCGCGTCAATGCTGTCTCAAGGGTGAGGCCGACATTGTGCCAAAGCAAGAGATGTAAGCTTTCTAAGCCTCAGTTTTTCCGTAAGCACAATGGGAGTTCACAGGATATTATTTACATGATCCATATAAACCGCTTGGCATACCGAAAATACTTCGTAATTACTAGCTCACAGGCCAAAACCCCATTGCTAGCATGGGGAAAAAAAAAAAACCCTATATGACCTTTAAACTTTGATTTAAATTAAGAGAAGCTTAGTCTTGAGTTGAACCCAAATCCAAAAGCACATAGTGCTTTTCGTCGTGCAGTGCTGTTATGGAAACCAATGCTGTATAAACACACATTAACTGGGAGCCCCTATTCTGCAGCCATGAATGTAACTGTCCAATAAAGACAATTCAAACTCAGAGAAACCAGAGAGACAAGGCTGCTTGGACTACATGTGACCAGAAACTTATTTTTGTATTTTTTAGAAACAAATATGAAAAGTGGAAAAGAAATCATTCTCATGGCAAAAATTTATAGGATTAAGGGTTTAAGGATTTGTCGATAAATTATTTGGTTGAAGGCAATTTTCTTATTGACACATACCCGAGAGAGCAGTATAGCAACACGGACACTCATGTATTTGTAAGAATCATTGAAAATGGAATGTGTCCTGCACTTAAGGCATGGTTCTAGAGCAGCCCAGGTTAAGAGACTGAACAGGTTCAAGAAACCAAGGTCTCTAAGGGGGAAAATGCCAAGAAACAAAGGCTAAAAATCCTGCCTGTTCTTATTTAGTTTAGCTTTACAAATAGAACATAATTAAAAATTCAATTCTGACAGTTAACACATATATAAGTTCCCAATCTGACAGGATGAGAAATACCCTTTCTGTTGCACATCAAAATACGGTATCCAGAATTACTTTGCTGGTTCGGCATCTTTCTGTGTATTGATGATAATCATTTACTATGAAAACCACCAAAGTGTAACTTTCATTGCTATTATTTTTTTCCATCACAGAGTTAAAGATAATTGCTACTAAAAAGTTTGGACTATTTAATAAAAGTGTTCTTAATCACGTAGGAAACAAGTTCTAAACTAAAACACTGCACTCCCTGCACTGCAGAACTGAGACTGCGGCTGAGGGCTGACATTGTGGGCAGGAGCTGAGTGAGGTACTACACCCACTTCCCTTCTAGAGGGGAAATCAGGTAAGTACGTGAGAACACGGAGTCACTGTATCGGTCATAACATTCCAAGTATTTTATAGAATCTGCATTATGTAGATTTAAAAAAAATCTCGAGTAGAAAAAAAAAAGGAATGCCGAAATATGATGTTCAAACCATCCCAAGTTTCAAAAAGTTCAGTCCCCATTCAGAAACAGATAAACAGTATATTTATTAAATGAGTTAAGACAAATAAACTTTACAAATAGACAAATAATAAAAGAAGGCTCAGTGGCTAAAAGAGATGGTAAGCATCATTAAAAGAAATCAACACCATCACGGTAGTATCTCAGTTGGCTTACATGTGGAAATCAAAGTTTCAAAGAGCAATTTCACAGAAATGAAGCCAGGTTTTTTTTTTCCTCTTATAAACAAATCACCATTTCTTGGTTCAAAACTGATAATCTGTTATGAAAATTACCATATCACATATTTAAGATGACAAGAAGTAACTCATCCTCAGAGTGCGACAAGTATTTACAACCACGGAAAGGCAATGATGAGGAGAAAAGGGATTCTAAAAAATATACAAAGATTAAAAACATTTGGGATGCAAAATTAAACAAGTTTTTGTTTTTTTTTTTCTGATTTTGGTTAGAGAATAAAAGAGAAAATGTGAATTACAGATGTTGATTTAGCTATACACACTATATAATGGGATCCAAGATCTTTAATAGCTTGCTTGTAATTTTTCCTACTTACATAATGCTCTGGAAATTTCTGGTAGAAATTACAGTGTCTCAACGAGAGAAACGCACAACGAGCGTGTCTTGCTTTACTTCACAGACGTCCTGAGACCCGTTTATGGATTTAGAGGTGGAGTGAAAAGCCATTGCCTTGAGTTTTGAAAAAAAATGAAGACCGGAAAGGCTGGACACAAATCCTCCGAAGCACATGCACGTGTAAATCTCTTGGTAATTACATTCATATCTAAGCATAACCAAAATAAAAAAGAAAGCCGAGGACATTTCCCTTTTCCCTATTCCCTATGCCTCACAGGCTTCTTCAGTGGATAGGGTCAATTTTTAGAGTTGAAAGGGTTCTTCAAGAGGAGTCTAGCCCCGCACCCTCCTTCAGGGTGAGTCATTCCCCAAAATCATGCAGCACATTAATGGCAAATTCAAGACAAGGAGCCCAGCGTGGGCTCCTGGTCTAAATATGCTTCCCAGCATCTCATGCTACCTCTTTGTACAGTATGAATAACTACAAATACCCGATGAGTAAAAATGTACAGTGATCGATGTGACAGAGCCGATGTGTTTCTAAGACTTGCAGAGAGTTACTGCAGGCAACTGATGGAGAGAAAGATTCCTCCCACCCGTCCAAAAAAAAATAATATATATATATATCAAGCACCATCAACTAGATGTTTCTTTGCTAGGTCAGCATTCTCAGATGCAGTAGTCCTCGTAAGCTTTATGTCAGCCTGAGGACTGTTTATCTGGCGAGATCTGCGCCCTGAAACAATGCCACTTTCTAAAGGGTCAAGACAAGAGACAAACAAAGGAAGAAGGTACACAGAAAAGAAGCAGAGAGCCCGGAAATTCAATTGTCTCAGAGATGTGCATTTCAGCGTAGAGTTGGTTATTACATCTCCATAGATCACGTTTAGAAACTTCCTCATATTTTCATGTGCTATCCCTTTAATCTAATCTGTTACTGGGCCACTTAACAAAAACAAATAGACAAAGGTGGTCATTACTTCATATAGAATGGTGAGACTATTTTACTTTAGATAAAACTAGGTTCTACGAAGGGTATGCTAGGTGGCAAAACTGCTGTCTCAGCCCGACTCTATGGAGTGACCACGAAAGAATTCAAACAGCCCTTCCTGGGGCTATCACCAGCTTGAAATTTATTCTAGTCGTGGTTAGAGGGGACGGGCCGATGCGGCCCACATACAGAATCAAGGAGCTGAGCTGTCTGAAGAACCACTGCCATGTATTTACTTAATAAAAGGGCATATTTATTTATGTTTACAAACAAGTTTCAAAAACAAAAGGGAAACATGTATGCCTCTACCTATTAACCTTTCTCAAAATGTCAACAGCCCTCCTCCGCTGGGTGAAGGGCTCTACGGAGTTGTTAGAAAAATCAATACAGTCACTCACAGTTCACTAAGACATCACTGAACTAACATATTCAGACAAAAACAAAAAAGACTAAAGGTTCTCTTGTACTTTGATAGTTTAATTTGATTGGCCTGAAATAAGAAAGGCATTTCAAGCATCTTTCATTGTGTATTTGATGTCCTGCAATAAACAATCTACTAAATTCTGAACAAAAGGTTATTAGCAAGTTTTCAAAAAATTTAAAAATTAAACAGTTCTTTCAAAACCATTAAGTAGTAAATGTATTTAAGAAACTAATTAGGACAGATGCCATAACTTCATTAGAACACCACTGCTCATGGTTTTGTTTTTTTTTTTTTTGTCTTGTTTTCTTTTTTCTTTTTTGTTTTTTAAACAAAGCATTAGTGTTATCTATTTGGCTATTAGTATTAGCAATTTATCTACATATTTAACAAGATAAATTGTAGGCAAAAATTTAGTACAGTTTCAATAGAAACACCCCCCCCTTTTTTTCCTGAAAATACAGCAGTATTTGAAGGACTAATTTTTCTCTGCATTAGTTATAAGGAAGCTTCCCATCTATGAAGAACAAAAAAAGTATCTACAAACCTTGTAAACAGATCTGTATCATTTATAAACATAAATAATCCAAATTATTAACAGCCAACAGCAGAAATTAAAGTATTCACTCAATGATCCAGGGCTCTCTGTCTCATCCAGCATCACTCCTCCTTCCTCCCTCCCATCAAGTACTGAGATAAACCACAGCTCTGCTGGAATGCGGTCGGTCGGGACAGCATTAGGTACCACTGACGACCCACAGGCCGCTCATGCCAGAGCCACCGTTGTTTATCTGTCAGTTCATTTCTCCCACACCCCAAAAAAGCACCCTCAGTCTGGCAGAAAGCTTTGCTTTTTTTTTTTTTTAAAAAAATAAATCTACATTCGTACAAGTGTGTCTTCTGTTGAAGTCCGGAGACAAGAATACTATCTTGTCCGTCACAATATGTGAAAAGACTCAGTTTCGATTTGTTTCTTTTACGATGCGGCTAGTGTGTTAACATTCAGCTTACAATCAGAGTGACGTTTCCAAGCTGTGTAGTGGGCTTCCTGGGGATGAAGAGGTAGCGGACTTGTTCATTTCTATTGTAAGGTGAATCCCGCTGTCAACAGCATTGTTGTTTTTGTTAGGAGAGGGCGGAGGACTGGAGTTGCGCTTTGTAGGAGCATCATCTTCAGCATCAGTATCATCGATAAGGGGGATGTGCGGCTCTGAATCTTCTATCCTAAACTCAGGGTGTGTCATAAAGTTGTGGATTGAACTTCTTGATTCTGGCTTCTCTAAACCTTCGTATAGAGAACTACGAAATGCATTCACCACTCGGATCTGTGGACAGCACAAAACACAGGAAGATGTCAGAACACAGGGACTTAAGCACAGGAATGGCTCACTTATGAGTTTGAATCCACAAACAGCTAGGTATGAGTGAATCGTATTTGCATGTAATGCAGTGGAACTTGCAATACACTGTAAAAAAATGAAAATTTTAGTAGGACACTACAGAACAACAAAACCACATACTCTAATTGAGAGGTATACACTCAAAGAAAAACTAACAAAATCTCATTGTCATTGGCTAAAAATTTAATAGCCATTGTGTAGGATTTTTTTTTCCCTAAGAAGACAAAAACAAAAACAAAACAAAATGAGAACTTAGCCATACACAAGCTTACTTGAATTATCTTTAAATCAAAAAGCACATACTTCTCAAAACAACTCAAGCTACACAATGTCAGGCACAAAGGGTTCTATTTATCATGCTAGGAATTAGGGCGTCACCAACTATGAACAAGCCAAGCAATAGAAGCTGAATGCCACAATGAAGTCACATCTGCCCCACTCCTTCCTCAATTAAAAATAAAGACGAACCCAAATATGTATCTATAAAATGCTATTAAACAGCTATAAATATTTGAGTATATGCCATTTTTCTACAAAAGTGTTAGTGCTTTGTTTTTCTGTATAAAAGACCGTAACTTAATCACTACAGTTTTCTGGAAAAAACAGATTCCAAACACACACTCTCTGAAAAAAAAAAAAAATTCAAGGAAAAGACACCAAGTTTCAAAGTTTTCTTTCTAGTAACTATTTAGACCTATATGGCCTAACAATTTACTTTTTCTCTTGGGTGTATGCTGTATACAGGAAACTAGGTTAAAAGACAAGCATAAAAATGTCACTGTAGTGTCAATAATTGGGCTCAATAAACCGTTGTCATTCCAAAAAATTTTTTAGGAGGATAAAATCAATTCAGCTGAGCACTTACATTAGTTAAAATATAAATGTTTTTATAACACAAATGTTCACCTTAGTTTCAATAACTTTAAGAATGAAGGCACCATTTACTCTTAAAGTTGAGACCTGATACCAATATTCTGGAAGAAAATTATAATCACTAAAATTATCATGATGGCTAGGACATTTATTCAAATAGACAACTGAATGTATATTTAAAAATTGTATGGTTAGGTCACGTGTCCCTTCAAATTCCCATCTTTCTTCATGTTTGTCTTTCTGGATTTCCCACCCCATCTGAATGCTGTGTTGGTCTAAATCTGTGGTTCTCAACCTGATGGTCCCAAATTCTATTGGGTGTGTTAGGGAAGGAATCCTGTATCAGATATCCTGCACATCACACATTAGCGAGATTGAGAACCACATCTCTAAATTAACTTGGCCCTTTACACAGAGTGTAAATACAGCTGAGTGAGAAAGGGAGGCACAAAATTAATTCCCCTCACACCTACTAGAGGACCAGGAGGTGTAGCCAAATTGGACTTCTTTCCTGTACACCAGATGTAATGCCCCTACACTCCATGGGGTTGTGACGGGGATGTGTGCAGTGTTAGCATATGTAATCAACCCCAAGACCTCAGAGTCTCATGTGCATTTCACCTGACTGAGGATTCTGGGAAAGACAGACTGCCCTGGAAGAGGTCCTACAGTCTGCATTTCTGCATGCATGTGCGTGTGCGTGCTTACACGCTCATGCTTACACACACACACACACCACAAATGTAGCCAGAAATGTACCTATTTACATATTTCTTTTATAATTCTCCTTCATCATGCGTTTCTATGTTAACTCGACAGACTGACTGGAATTCAGCAGTGAACATACCGTCACATTTGTAACATCAGAATATTATCTATGACGCACTTTCAAGCTGAACTGGTTGTACAAAAGGGAAGAGCCCAAGAAACCAACAGATAGAGAGAGCATAAAAATAATGACAGCTTGTTCAGTGGCTCACAGGATCAAGGCTGACAGAGTTCAAGTTAGGAAGGCAAGCAACTGGCTAGTTACGCAAGAGCTTTAACTTCATGCTGCTAACTTACTTTCTAAATGGACAGTGGAAAAGCGGAAACACCAAATTCATTCTTGTGCATTATAAATATAAATTTTCTGGTTCTGTTCACTCAGTTTCAGATCACATGCTTCTGGGAACCATGCAGTATGCACACGTTGAAAGGCATATACTCAAAAATGTATAGTCGTTTCATAAATGCTAAGCTGTCGTTTTATTCCCCGTATGAACTCTAAGAGTCAGCACAGAGACAAGCTCCCAGATTTCCTGTGTAATCTTTGGTTGCAACTGACCCACCTTTCCTCTAACCCTCTACGAAACAATAACAATGGTAACACTTGAGGTCTCAGTCCACTTTACAAAAAGAAAGCTTTATGAAAAGCCCAAACAATGAGTTTAAACAGTAAGGAGAGAATGAGAAACGTTAGGTGTGTGGAGTAGGAAATGTTAATTTCATGCACTTAGGAACACACACTCACACCCCACAGTAGTAGAAGCAGTAGAAGAGGAAAACACTACATGTGTAGGGGTAGAAATATTTGTTACATCATGGTGCTGGCTGGCGATGGAGGGCTGTCGCCTTAGAGCCCCCTGAATGGAAGTTCCACTCTGGAAAGCATTCACTACATCCATCTGCAAGGAATCAGAGATCGTGACAGCTTGCTCAGCAAGAGAGAGAACAGAGAGGACCGTTCCATCAACCAACATTTACAACGTCAAGGAAAAGGCACTTTTACAGAGCAGATAAATAGGCAAGATGTAGCATTTTGAGATGAGAGGGGTAAATAAAAGCTAGGGAAGAGAAGCTGAGGGCATATAAGAGACTTCTTTCGTAATCAGTTAAGAGGTTCACTCAGTTCAGCCACCGGTAGTATTTTTCAAAAGAATACATTTTGTGGGTCGGGAAGGCTGGAAAGGCACAGGCGGACCTCTCCCACGTGAACGTCCTTACCCCCATTAGCTCTCCTACCTCTCTACCAGACCCATACCTGTGTTTGGATTCTGTTCAGGCCTCTAAACCATAAGATCTGGCCACGCCGCAACTCCCTTTCGGCATGGTCAATCTCTTCAACATCCTCTGCTAATTCCTCCTCAGGTATCTCCTCCTTCTGCGTCCCATGACCAGCTTCTTTTAGAAACTTTAAGCGGCTGGTTGGAATGGTTGAAATAAGCTAAAACACAGGGGAAAGAACTTAAGGTATTAAAAACTGCACGAGTATTCGTTTATCTTTACCAGAGAAGCAATGAGATCTTGGCAGTCAGATTTTCCCGGAACAAAAATTATTCAGTTATACAAAAGACATAAGTTTGCAAGGACAAAATGTTTTCTGAATATGAGTTAACTTGCTTGTATTCCTCATATCTGAGACATTCACGACGGCGACTTGCACAACCATGTGTAAGGATATAAAATTTCCACTTGAGTTCTTATTAATTATATTTGCTTCAAATAAAAAGTGGTCTTACTGGATGCAAAACAAGCTTGTAATCCATTAGTGCTATAAAAATTCAACAAATGAAAACATCAGAATTCAGAAAAATCATTACGGTTACACTGAAATAGTTTAATTACTTTTTAGAAAAATTAGCTTTTTAAAATTGGATCAACACTGATTGATAATATCGGTACCCAGCAAGGAATGCCCCCGTTAAGACAAAAAAAAGAGCATCAGAAACATCAACAGTACGTCTTAGCAACTGAGGGTTAGCAGGCAGTATGTATGGAGCAATTTACCAAGGGAGGCTGTAGCTCTTCTACTCCTGCCTCCTGAGTCCACAGAGGCAAAACGGACTCAGATATGTGAAGTGACTTGCTCATGATTGGCTAAGATGCCAGGTCTCCTGGGACCAAAGCCAAGATTTTTTTTAGTAGTACACAATTAAAATCAACAGACAAAATTAACAGAGAGCCCGCTGCTACACATCACTCAGCTTCTTCTTCTTCTTCTCAACATTAGGCAGATTTTTAGATTGTAGGCTTGGGCTCTGCCTATCAGAGAACATTGCAAAATAATTAAACTGGAAATCAAAAAAGAAACGTGGACCAATCATAGATCACAGAGAAGGAAAATTTTAAGGTAGTAAGAAGACACATAGAACCCAGAGACACTACTAAGAAAAAGATAATAAGGAAGACTGAGCCAAACATAACCTGAGTTTGGTTTGCCCTGCACAATGGCGGAGCTCACACAGCTCCACAGTCACTCACTACCCTTTGCTCATGGTCGTGTCAGTCAGTACTGATTCTCCAGCAGTGGTGTGACACCAGTGACGACAGCCCAGAGGTGAGCACTGCTCCTGGCGCTACTACTCTTCTTTAGAAGAAGACGGGCACGCGACTTCGAGTCAGCCGGCTCCCAGGAGTGCTGTGGAGAGCTCCTCTGGCCTTTTCATTGACAGACGCACTGTTAAAACCATCCCAGTGCCCGAAGATCCCTTTTAAGTGGTCATGTTTTCCAAATACCATGATTTTAAAGAACTGTTTGCTAGGTAGGACTCAAAACTTCTCCTAGGCTTTTAAAAATATTAACTTACATAGTGAAATAACAGAAGTATGTTTATTCTGAAAATGTAAAAGTAGGTGATAAAGACAAAGGCGTTGGCATCCTAACCAGTCATGTATACACCCTTTGTAACTGCAGTAACCTGGTTTAAAATCGTTATTAACCGGCAAAAGACCAGAGCACAACAGACAACAGTCATTCTGGACAAGCCTCCTAGGGAAGGGAGACAAATCCTGTGTCACACTGTCTCCCCATTTGTGACTCAAGTAGTAACCAGAATAGTAACAGAAACAGGTGCATGTTTAAAAAAAAAAACAAAACACAAAAACAGTGAGATTTTTACCTGGCCCCAGAGTAAGGTTCCCATTCCCAGGAATATTGACCACAGCCATTGTTCTATTGAAAGTTCTGAGCAGCTGAAAGGCTTCCCGCCAAACTGCACAATTATTATCTGGAGGAATAATCAAGAGTAAATTGATTTAAATGACAACTAAAATAAAGTAAAATCTTGGCCCCAAGGTTTAAATATATATGTTCACAAAAAATAAAAATCTCATGACCAAAGGAACACCTGTATGCTCTCTCTCTCTCTCTCTCTCTCTCTCCCATAGAGCGCCATTCCTGGCTATGCTTTGAATTGTTTATGCCTTCAGGAAAGGCAGGGAGTGCTTTGTGTCATGGAGACACGGACGGAGAGAATACCACCTTGCCTTCTCATCCACCTTGCATTCATTCCTACTTTACATTTAGATGTTAGGCCAACTACATACTCTGCAACGGAAGAAACGCAACCTGGTCTCGCTCTATGAGGTGTGGGCTAGCTCTGGAGTGAACCTGAGGTCCAATGACATACATACATACATACATAAAATCCATACCGTGAGTCCTTCTTGGTTTTTAGTTGTCCTATAATAGCATCCCTAGGAATAATAGGTATTAAGTAACAAAGTATTCACCTTTGTCTGAGTATGACAATTCTTTCTGATATAAGTAGCTGTAATATTGAAATGAAAAAAAAAAGTAATTTGGTATGTGACAGTAGTTATCATTATTTTTTATATTTTAAAAGCATTATAAACCTCACTCTTTGCATTTATTTGTTAATTTCATTTTTAAATGTCAAGAATATTTGTGTATTTATCCAGGAGCTGTCACTGGCTTGCTAGGAGTCTTGTATTCAGTTTCCTCACAGGTGATGTGGTAATGAGGTCTGGACTTTCCAGAAAGGCATGAAACTAAATTGTTCTTTTGTATATCAAGAAAACAGGGATGAGAAAATGCTGAGTGTTTTTAGATTTTTTTTTTTAAGTAAAAGACATTTTTTGTTTTGGTGGAATTAAGGTGTGAAAGAAAGTCATTAAGATACTGGGGAAAACCAATAATTACGTCACTGGTTCATGTGGTCTCATTAGAAATAATTCTCTTTTTTTGTTTGTTTGTTTGTTTGTTTTTTCGAGACAGGGTTTCTCTGTATAGCCCTGGCTGTCCTGGAACTCACTCTGTAGACCAGGCTGGCCTCGAACTCAGCAATCCGCCTGCCTCTGCCTCCCAGAGTGCTGGGATTACAGGCATGCACCACCACCGCCCGGTGAAATAATTCTTTATAGTTAAAAGAAATATGTCTTGTATAGTAATCAAATCTAAACTACCTTTCCATCTACTCACCTGCACTACAAAGGTGCCCAAGACAATTGTGCAGAAGATGGCGTTATTGAAGATTCCTTCAAACACGTTTCTTTCCCCATGAATTTTCCGGGCGTTTATTTCATTGAAGAGCTGCATCAGTACAAAGGTATTGAAGACAATGGTGTAGTGTTCTGACGGGGGAGCGTGCAGAGGGGCGTTCCTTCCACTATCGATATCGAAAAACTTCTCTCCTGAAACGAGACGCCACCATTTTGTTAATTATCACTGAAGTCACACGACATGTAACTTAACAAAGTGCATAGTGACAAAGCTTGGCCAGGGTGTGGTGTGCAATAACCACACAGAGAGAGCTGGAGTGGACCCTGGGGTTATCTGGTGTAGCCCCCAACACTATGGGCTCATGTCAGGACCACAGATCTAAGTGCAGTGAATCCAAGATGGAAGCCAAGCCTCTAGAGTTCCCCCACTGTCCACCCAAGCAAGTGAAATTTAAAGCTAGACAGTAGAGTCAGGGACAGACTTATGCTTCTGAAATTCTGTCACACTAAAGCTTACGAGTGACATTAATGTGCAACAGGCACGGTTTGACTGAAGCGTGACTACCGTGAACTCTTACCAGCAAACAAGAGTGTGAAGACCACTACGAGCTGATAGAAGGCATGGCCCAAGATGTTCTTCATCATCGTGCGAGAGATGAGAGGCTTGTTTCTGCCGTACGGCTTCCGAAGCAGGAGCGACTCAGTGGGTGGTTCCGTAGCCAGAGCCAGGGAAGCCAGCGTGTCCATGATGAGGTTCACCCACAGCATCTGCACCGCCTTCAGGGGCGAGTCCTAGAAAAGACAGGCTTCCTAATAGACACTCACAACTGCTCAGGGAGGGCAGCAACTTTCGGAAAGCCTTTAGGGTTACAAAGACTTAAGGAGCAGAACAGATTACATTTTATGTTAATTAGCCTACAATATAAAGCGTCATCTTATTTAAATACTTAAGGACTTTAAAAAGGTAGAGCATATAATTTTTGCTTTAAAATAAATATTAACAGTCACCTACTTGAGTAATACAAGCGCCCGTGAAAGCAACAATCACTGCTACTACATTAACAGTAAGCTGGAACTGAAGGAATTTTGAGATGCTGTCATAGACATTTCGTCCCCACATAACTGCTTTAACAATGCTTGTAAAGTTGTCATCTGTGAGAATAATATCAGATGCTTCTTTAGCCACATCAGTTCCAGCAATGCCCTGTTAAAAAAGTCTGTGAATTAGACTATAGGTTTAAAATATCAATTTACATATGCAAATGTGCACCATTACACTTAATAAAAAGAATAACATTTATGCTAAAAGAAGACAATACTGTCACTTTTAAGATGGCACCGAGGAGGACATTCAGGGGTAGTTGACACTATGCATAAAGAATGAAGCATGCAAAGCAAAATGCAAATCCTGCTGCAAATAAAAAGATGTCTCTTCCAAGGTTGCGCAAAGAGTATATATATATTAAAAATACTACTGGAGCAACCCTGGCCGTGAGGGTGGCAGGGGCGTGTTGGAGGGCCTGGGGAGGCAGGAGGCAGGAGATGGAGGAGGTGGAGATGATTAGCACACGCGTGCAAGTGTATGGATTCTCGACTTTGAAATAGTATTGAGAAATGAGGGAAGATCTGAAGGGATGAACGTGAGGGAAGGGGGTGCTTGCAGGAAAACCGTACGGGCGGGCTGGAAGCCGATGACGACTGGCAAATAACTCAGGAGACCAAAGGAACGGAAAGCTCCACCCCCCACCCCCCATAGCATTTCTAACTGGCTCAGGCCCTGCAGTTTCAGGGAACATTTGGAAACAAAAGAGAGGCACTCTTGAAGACATGGAAGACACAGGAGGCAATGGGAGGCCTCAGGCTAGTGAGACAGTCAACAGCAGGGTGGTAGGTTAAGAGACTGTGGGTTAATCAAAACAAGTTAATTGTAACTATAAACATCATAGATAATGCTCATATACTGACGCTAGCGCAGTGCACATGACTTGGTATAGGTTAAAGCAGACAGCTCCAGGAGTCACTGGTGCATGCACTTCCTGTCCCACATAAAAGGGTGTGTACTTGAGTGCGGTTTCTGTATTTATGACTTAGATGCTTCTCTATTAGGTGTCCTACAGGTTAATAAAACTAAAACACGAGGCAGCTAGATCCTCAGAGTTCCTTCTCAAATTCATTCTGTCAGGTAACCTGTCACTTCTATCCAAGGCCAGAGCACAGAAGGTGGAGAGGTGGGGAAGGAGGTCTGTAAGATGAATTGGGTAAGAGCACTGACTGTCTCTGAGTCCTTGCAAAGAGAATCTGGGAATGAGTGTGTGCCAAGTACGTTAAAAATTAGGAAAAAAATTAATTATATAAGAAAAACATATGTTGCAAGAAATAAAAAAAAAAAAAGTTGTCCAGAAAAGTAAAAATAACTGTAGGAGACCACGTGGCTCAGGGTGGAATGGCGCTGACAGTCACAATACAGACACAATCTAGAAAGGCTGGTCTAACCAAAATGACGACACTTCCCCACTGGGAGGACGGGAGTGCGGGCACGAGTGGGCGCGGGCACGAGCGAGCACGTGGAGCAGAGGCAACCTGTGCCTGTGCTCCCGTGATCTGCGTGAGAGTCAAGGCCTCTCCTTCCTTGAGGAAAAGCCAGTCGACAATGCTTCTTACAGTGACAAAGCACCCGGATTGTTACGGTATGGGAAAAACAAAACAAAAAAAACCCCAAACAACAGCTAACATGGTCAAGTTTTCTTTTGGGAGTCAAAAACTAAATGGCACATGGCAGGAACATCTGATAAATGTTGCATGTTCTCTGTGGATCAGCCCTGAAAGCTGAGGTGGGGCTTTAACTCGAAATACTCACTTACAAGCCATGGCGCTCTCTTTCAGCCTCTATGCAATCGCCTTAGTTTTATGTTATCGGCTATGAATGCAAACCTTCACAGCTTTGCTCAAAGCCGTACACATTTAAGAAATGGTTAGGTTACTTAGTGTGGGCACTTGCGTTCCTTAGTGTGACTGACACCTGCACACGTGTCTCTGAGTCGGTCTGTGCTTTCCCAGAAGTCAAGTTTGAGCAAAATCTGGTTTTGAGTCCCAGCCGCCCAGGCTTACCCCTTCACTGTACTTTTGAAATAAATTTAATGTTTGGAATCTAATTTAATTTCCAATTATGCAAAACTCTAGAAACAAAACCCACTACCAACATAGATTATGTCCTATATTTTTTTGGCCTGGATTGGTGAGTTTTGGTAACATTTACTTAAAACCCTCAGTAGCTGTCTTGTGCCCAATTTTTGAGGAAAAGAACAGTTTGTTCCATGGTCCTAGCTTTGCCATTCTGGCTAAGCATCAGGGTCACAGAAGTAGCCAGAACCTGCTACATGCTGAGGAACAACAATTACTGACTGCAGTGTTCCCAAAGAGGATGAGGGCTCTTGCTTAAAGAACAAGGCAGAACCCTCAAGTATTCCTCAGTCCAAGAAGGGACTCTTCACAAGTTTCAACATTACATGTCAATACAGTTGTCTAGGGGTGGGTAGGGTAGGGTAGAGTGGGGTGGGGTGGGGTAGGGTAGAGTAAGGTGGGATGGGATAGGGTAGAGTGGGGTGGGGTGGAGTGGAGTGAGGTGGGGTGGGGTAGGGTAGAGGAGTGAGGTGGGGTGGGGTGGGGTGGGGTAGGGTGAGTCCTCGGAATCTCTATTTTTGCTTGAGGGGAATTTCTTCTTACCACCTCTCTTAATTAAATCCTATCACCAAGAGTCAGTCTTCTATAGCTCCATTTTAGCAAGAAACTACTGGAGGGTAATAATGCAAGTACAGCCCGGGACACAGAAGCATCCTCACACCCAAAGCCCGTAGGGCCACACTGTGTTTCAGAATTCAGTGTCTCCCGCACTGTAGGATAAGGAGACAAATTCAGCACCTCTAGAACATGTTAATATTTCTACAATGACCATGAACAGTCACTTTAGGGGAACATGCAACTATTCAGAACAGTTGAGGATTTTGTGAAAAGCAGACACCTCCCCCCACTTAAAGCAAATCTCTTGTATGTGTAATCTAGATAGAAAAATTATGTAAGGCATTCGAGTAGAAGAGCAAACTGTGGAGGGTACAGGCTGAGCGGGCGGGGGGGGGGGAGGGGGGACAGTGAGAGAAGGTGGTAACTGTGGATATGAGCAGAGAGCGTCATATGCACGTGTGAGGATGTCATAAAGAAACATGGTATCTTGTACACGAAGGAGACTGTATCACTATATAAAACGATGACACTCCACTATCCTCTAAAAGCCATTAGGTCATCATTGTTATAAGTCTGTTTAAGAAAGTGGTTCTAAGATGCAGGTGAGTTGACTAATATTTAAACATGTCTCAGAGTACAAAGCAAATGGACACTGTTACAGCTGTTCAAAGAAATCATCTTCTGGCCAGACTTTACAGTATCTAATAAAGGTATCACATAAAATAATTAGATCTATAAACTCACTTAGGCTTATCCACTATCTCTTAAAACTAATTTTGAGGAACATTGTTTCAAATCTGATAGTAATTTTGGCAACAAACAAACAAACAAGCAGACAAGCCAGAGAACAAGCTATGTGTACACATTAGCGTGGTCTCCTACCATCGCAAAGCCAACGTCCGCTTTCTTCAGTGCAGGTCCGTCATTTGTACCATCACCCGTCACAGCTACGACCTGGCGTTGCTCTGAGACTGTGCTGTCAATTATACCTTAAATAGAAGGACATATACTGCTATCAAAATCCTTAGGAATGGATAAAGTGATTCTGTACAATATCCCCATTAGCCTGGTTTATAGACTCAAAGTTAAAAATAGACATTTCAACAAATGTAAAAATATAAACTGTTTCGCTACGGAGCAAAAATCAATTCTAGCAACTAAGGCTGCCTGGAAGTAATATCTTATGGTACTCATTGAAGATAAACGCAATTTGCCCAATATATCAGAAAGAAATATTTCTACATTTTACTAGAAAAATGCTATTTGTAACTCACTTTAATACTCAGGATTTGTTTTAACTTAAGGAAGCAGAACTAGTTTCTGTGTCAGGAAACTGAGAAGCTTGTACAATGCACTCACCTTTAACCAGTGTATGCTTGTCAGTGGGAGATGATCTTGCAAGTACTCGAAGCTTTGGCCAAATCTTGTCTATCCTCTCTTGTTCAATCTATAAATTTTTATCAAGGTTAAAATGTGCCAAAACTAGTCTCAATTCCAAATTAGCTAGCTGCCATATTGACCAGAGGTCCCTTACTCATGGTCCAAAGAGTAACAGACATGCCTTGGAACTTGTCAACATTTATAAGTTTTTTGGGCGTGGCCTCAGGCCAAACAGTACATATTCTTGAGTGGGATGCATCGATCTATGTGGTCACACACTGTCTTGGTGGCTCTGATTTCTGTACAAGTTTGAAAATACACTGTTATCTGTACCATAATGTTAAATTGTGAACCCCCGCCATATTGTCTATGAAAATGAGCTTCCTTAGCATGAGAATTCTGAGACTACAGTCTCCTGAAATCTCCTTCTCTCAGCTCACCTAACTAGTCTCACAGTCCTGTACTCATACACATACAGTTAACTCCTTTCATAAAACATTCTTGCAAGACAAAAGCCTTTCCAGAACCTCTGTTCTTGTCCCCTACAGTGCAGGACTGTGTTGCTTCTGAACAGCATTACTGAGGCATGGTCCCAATGTATATTCAATACGTATTGGTTGAAGAAATTACTGATTCATTTGGAGTATCAATTTAAAACTTAAAGGAAAAAAAAAAACTTACCTCTCCTTTTTCATTTCGTATTCTTCGGTTAAAATCTTTACCTTCTAAGCAAAGGAAATCTTCCCCTGGGTGTAAAATACCACATTTGGTAGCGATGGCCCGAGCTGTGTTAATGTTATCACCAGTGACCATGCGCACAGTAATTCCAGCCCTTTGGCATTTCTTTATTGCATCTGGTACCTGGTTTACACAGGAAAAAAAAAATCATTAGGATGGAAATTTTTTTCCAAAGAAAAATATCTCATTGAACAAACATGACTTCATAGACCACAACGGACAAATGTATCTCAAGATGTCCAAAATTTTTTCGATCACCACCGGTAACATCTTTGTTTCTATTACTGCTGGTCCTTTTTAGTCCTTGCTGTGTATACTAGCTTCTCAAAACGATTTAAGGTCTCTTTCTCTCTGCAAACCATCAGGCAGTTCTTAAGCGGCATTTTTCTACCATTCTAGGCCAGAGGCAAGCTGAGTTTAGTTACCTTAGGGGGGCGGGGTTGTATATCAGACATCCTGCATGTCAGATATTTACATTACGATTCATAACAGTGGCAATATTAGTTATGAAGTAGCAACGGAATAGTTCTATGGTTGTGAGTCACCACACCACGAGGAACCGCACTCACTAAAGGGTCACAGCATTGGGAAGGCTGAGGAACGCCGTTGTCATCCATCTTTAACACCCAATCACCCTTCCTTCTCACATGGAGAACTACATTCCAGGTTTTGTCTACACAAGGGCATCACGGTTCAGTTCATCACGCTTTTTAAACCTCAGTGTCCATCAAAGCCTAGGACTCACTTCTCCCCCCAGGCTTCAGAAAGGACCAGCATGTCTCAACATATTTTACCTCAAACTTCTGCGTCAGTTCTATTCTCTATGCCATTTAGTCTTTAGAACATCTGATATGCTTTCTGATAAAATTCTTTTACACAATGGCTCCTCAGCTGTTACACACAATGCAGGGCGCTCTCGGGCTACGGAGTAACAGACGGTCTCAGAACAGTTTCCTAGACTGTTCTTACCACATATAGACTGACACGGCGGGGTGTGCTTCCGCCACGGTAGTTTGCTCAGAAAATCTTCCTTGCTCCTCTAGAGGAAAAATCCACAGGGATCTTACTGGGGTAAAAATTCAAATGGCTTCAGGGCCATGCGAGAGTAACAGTGAGGGCAACATGCTGGTAACGACACGCCCAAGAGAAACACTTCATGCAAGTGTCACTCAACTCTTGTCTGGCTTGGTTTTCATGGCGGAATGTGAAGAGTCCAATGTCAACACAATTACGATTTCAAGAGAAAGGGAAAACTCTTATGTGTGTAATCTCTTAATGTGCCACACTTCACACACATGCACACAGAGGAGAGAGTGTTCAGTTAGTGCCCTAGCTGTGTGCCTGTGACTTCTATTACACCCAGCTTAAATGTAACTTCTCTGGAGCTCCACTGAACTGAGTTCCTAGCTGAACATTCGGCCTTCATTTATTTATTATTACACATCTCTATTATTGACTACCCTATCATATTACAAATACTTGCCTATTCACGTCTTCTGCCAAGTCAATCCTTTTCTCAAGGCAGGGTCTTTATGTTTGAATCACCAATGCAATTTCTTTCATTATTTACACATTTAAAGACCTGGTAAGTAACTAGAGCTTAGTACTTATTGCATTATTAAATTAGATATTTCTAGGGAAATAATTACCACAGGGATGTTTTTCCAGGGTGGCACAAACAGCAGGATACATAACTACAAACAACTTCAGTTTATATCTAAGCGGAAAGGCTTATTCCCCACACTGGCCTTACCCATATCACTGGAAGGAAACGTTCTCCACACTCACCGTCGCTAATATTTACTAAGTGCCAGGTACCATTCGGATGATACAGTAATGGAGCGGCACTGTTTGGAGTATCTATTTTTAAATCAGAACTTGATTTATAAAACATCGGACAGTTGTTTAAATATTACATACCTTATATCTCATCCAAGGTTAAGGCACGTTTTATCTCAAACATCTAGGCAATCTCTGGCTGAAAATGTATCTAGGATCACTTAGATGGGGTAAGAAGAGATTGGAATTGGCTTAAAACTACGTGTGAGTCGTATTTAGGAAGGGTGGAGTGGAAGCTGGTTCCCGTAACTTGAGAGTTAAGGGGTAGACGGCACGGCTAGATATAGGCCAGTCAATATTTAATTATAATGAGCTAAAGAATTTGTTTTTTAAAGTTCCAGGTAGGTAAATGTAGACATATACAGCAGACAAGCGACTGCCCGGCACCACAGAATGCAGGATAGGGAGAATGAGGGATGGGGACCAGTGATTATGAAGTTTCTCTCAGGTGATGAAACTATTCTCACTGTCCTGATATCTGCCCAACTGTCAGTAAGCAAGAGAAGGACCATTAGACTTAGAATTGTATGACACAGGAAATATTATCTTAATTAAGCTGATTAATAATGATAAACTAGTGTTTATTTTCTACCCAGCAAACAGAAAACATTTCAAAGTTGCAACTCACACAGTACCTCCATTTTTAAAAGTAAGGTATTTAAGGTGATTTAAGCATATTGTTCGAGTTCCCAAGCAGCTACCGGAAAACTACATTTGTTTTGATTCCCAGTTCAGAACTGCACAGGCCAGACATCAGAGCAGCTGGCTCACACCCGCCCATCCCATCTCTCCCGCACCCATCTTGTCTTGTGAAGAAAGGCCAATTAATGTATCATAAGCTTAGTGGTTCTCAACCTGTAGGTGGCAAGCCCTTTGGGGCGCGTAGAATAACCCATTCACAGGGTCGCCTAAGACCATCGGAAAACACAGATATTTACATTACAATTCATAACAGTAGCAAAACTAAAGTTACAAAGTAGCAATGAAAATAATTTTATGGTTGAGGGTCACCACAACATGAGGAACTATATTAAAGGGTCATAGCATTATGGAGGTTGAGAACCACTGGTTTAAAAACAAAACAAAACAAAACAAAACAAAACAAAACAAAACAAAACAAATCCTTCCATCAACTAAAATACCAAGAATATGATGGAGTTAAGACTTAAGTTTCTCCAACAGACAAAGTTACAGACATCCTGACTTAGTATTCTATTAGATAAAATTTAAGCTGCAGGTCAATCCACAGAACTTTGAGTGGTCTTCCTATGACCAAAGGCTGGCAAAGGTCTGGAAGCCCAGAAAATGGCAAAAACCAAGCTAAATTTAACTTGGTCTCTCAAACTGCAGCTTTGTTTCACTCTTCGGACATGGCAATAGCCTCTACCACCCATCACATTATGCAAGGTAGAGACTGGCTCCTCTTCCTCTGTAAGGCTTCTGATTGGCTCTCTGCTTCTACCTGTTTCTCTGGCTATACACATTCCCCAGGTCTCTGTCTCATGATTTCTCCAGCTTCAACTATTTTGTGGCTTCTAGGTCTAAATGCTCACGTGATGCACACAGGATGTCTCAGACACCTCACCCAGCACACACAAAGCCAACATCCCTATTGGTCCACCCCTGACACTATCCTTAGGTTCATCTTCTCTGCCGTCATGTCTAAGTATTACTGGAGATGGGTGTTACACGTCTCACTGGTTTTCTCCTTCTATATCTCTCTTTCTAGTCTTCAAAATATTTTTGCACATAAGTAATGCTATAATGCCTAAATTTTAGAAAACAAACAAACAAACAAACAAACAAACAAACAAACTTCAGAGGGTCTCCAGTCTAGTTAAGGCACAGAGGGGTTTATCTCCCAGTGCTTTACCCTTAGCCCCATGCTGCTTCCTCCCTGTCTTTAAAATAGCTCAGTACTATTTTCTCACCTGTAGTCCTCTGCACATTTTGCTGTTTGCCTGTATAATGGCTATTCTTGGTTGTTAACTTGACTACATATGGAATTAACAAAACCTACATGGCTGAGCGCACCTGTGAGGGATATTTTTCTTAACTGTATCATTCATAGTGGGAAGACCAGCTTTTAACCTGGATCTTTTCTGTTGAGAAGAGCCACCTTTCATGAGGGCCACACCTCTGGCTGGCAGCCCATCTAAAGGACAGAGGAGAAAGAAGACTGCCTTGCCTACTTGTTCTCCCTGTCCCCCTGGCAAATTCACCCCTTCACTGGCATTAGAGCGAATTCCTTCTTCAGGATTCTGGAGTATGCTGAAGATTAGCTGAGGGAGCCAGGCTCATGGACTGAAGAGCTAATGGACTGACTCCTGGACTGCTGAATAGGCAGCCATTGTTGGACTAGACAGAGCACAGCCTGTATGCCGGTCTAAAATGTCCTTTCTATGTAGATATAGATTCATTGTGTAAGTTCTGTTCCTTTAGAGAACCATGACTAACACAGCCTGGAATGTTCTTCTTGTAGCTATTTATATGCCTGGCTCATAGCGTGCCACCATATTTCATTTCAGCTCAAATTCTTAATATGGTCTTCCTCGACTACCTTATTTTATGACCCTGGGCATATCCTTTACAACTCTTACACTCTTACAAGTCCCATTTAACGTCACCTTTCCATCCCCATAGCTGCCCACCCCCACCCATTTAAAATGTGAGGGTTATGAGTACAGGGACTAGTAGTGTTCCTCCCAAATCCTTTCCTTCCCACTGGATACTGCCTTGGAATCTACCCTCGTACCTGTTTGGGTGTTTCCTTCCCACTGGCTGTCTATCTAGGCATCTCTTCTTATACAAGTTGGGTGTTTTCTTCCAGAATACAAACTCTCTGACTGTTTTGCTCACTGAGATCAGTATTTCCTGTTCTCAGATGGCTGCCCAGCATCACAGGCTGAGTAAATAACGTGACACAATCATTAAACAAAAGCAGCTCTTGTGTTGTTCCCTTTTGGCGTAGATGCACTACTTACCGTGTTCTCTAAGTTCCCGCGCCCCTCTCCTTAGCCCATAGCCTCTGAGTTTTAAGACCCAGACAAGTAATCAATGTTTAAAAAGTCTTATTTGAGCCCTGCAGACAGGAGTACAGCTTAGTGGTCTTTCTAATGTTTGTTTTACAGAACTGGGGTTTGAACATACTACGTGAATTGCCTATAGTTCCACTGCACATCTCAAATTTTCCCTCTGTCAAATCAGAGCAATTAATATTCCAGTCACTGAGTAAACACTAAATAAAGTTACGAGTAAAATGCTCTTAACACGTATCTAGCCAGAGAAAACTTAATAAAAGGATACTATTGCTTTAAATTAGGTTGATACCCCATGGCCTCTGCATAACTGACAATGGACTAACATTAAATACTGTGTCCATTGTTACCTAAGACACTGAATTCTTTGAAGCCAAGGACCAGATTTCTAAACTCTTTCTGTCTCTAGTACCTACAATAGTACCTGGGATATACCTCAAAACCAAAAAGCCAGCAAGTGAACACAAATTTCAATCAATTTAAAAGCACAAAGTCTAGCACTTCTGCTACCAGTTATGATGTTTGAATTTAAGTTAAAAATTCAGTTTTCTGGGCCTGGAGAGATGGCTCAGAGGTCAAGAGCACTGGCTGCTCTTCCGGAGGACCCAGGTTCAATTCTTAGCACTCACATGGCAGCTCACAACTGTCTATAGTTCTAGTTCCAGGGGATCTGACACCCTCACAGAGACATCATACATGCAGGCAGACTGCCAATGTACATAAAATAAAATTGAATAGATCTTTTTAAGAAGTTAAAGGTTTCTGACTGTACTAGTCACATCTCAAGAATACAACAGATGCACACAGGCAGTGGCTTCTGTACTGAGAAAAATGAGGCATTTCTGTTTTCCCTCAATGCTCTGGATGGTCCTGTTCTGGAGAATGCAGCCTAATCATCTAAAGGCATTCACTACTAAGTTAATAATCATCAACAAGCTAAGGTACCGTGCTAGGCTATGGTGTTATAAACCCACAGTAAGCCAGGGAAGCTGCCACACTGAACAGCATAAAGGCTATAGGTTAACTCTATTATTGTCACATTGCTGTTATGTCATTGGTTCAGAGTAAAAAGATCACCAGCACCAGGAGTTCTGCGGAAGACTGACTGTTGGGTTACTGCCTAGATCCATACGGCACGGGACTCTGCACAATCGGAACGGGCGTTTCCCTACCTCAGGCCTCACGGGGTCTTCAATGCCCACAACCGCGATGCAGGTAAGACCGGTGACGACGTCATTCTCATTCTCCCACTCCGGCTCTGGCTCCCCAGCTGGGAAGTCTCGGAACGCCAGACATATGGTTCTTAGGCCTTCTGATGCCATGGGCTCGATCACCGTTTTCACAATGTCATCGCGGTCTCTGGGTCTGAACACTTTTGCTTCACCATTAGCACTCAAGATTTTGAAACACCTAAAAGGAAACATTGAACGAAAACATTAATAATTAGCAAAAGTAGGAGATAATGCCATTTCTGCCCAGGGCAAGGGCAGGAGGGAAATGCTGGGATCTGGTTTCTGGAAACCAGGAACGGTCCATGTTTTTCTCTAGACTTCTTCCCTCTCCCATTCTGAAACCCTCCTCCTCCGCGTGCCTCTTATTCACACATCGGGGCACCTCTAAACTTTCTCTTTTGGGAACGTTATTCTTAAAACATATTCACAAGTGGTCAAAAATATTTACCCTTTTAAATAAACAGTTCAAGTTCAACCAACCCCTTACCTGCGAGGTCATTTCATCACCTATACTGTTTTAGCCATAAAAGAAAAAAGAAACCTTTTTGTTAAAATAAGAAAACATGTGTTCTATGAGAAGCATTACATCAAAATATTTTAATTTTTAGTGACGCTAACCCCAAGCTTCCCTGCAGTAAATGGCTGTACTCACTATCCGCCTCTCTCGGGGATGCACTTCTGCGTGGTTCCATGGGGGTGCCTGTTAGACCCACCCCTTCTGGTTTGATTTCTGAGGCTTCCCATCAGGGCTGAAGCCTTCTACCAGACGCTTAGTGCACAACACCAAATGCTGCCCACGTACCGCGCATTTGGCATCAGTGCCACCCCAAGTGCTTTTGGTAACTAACAGTGTGGCCTGAACACTTGCTTCTTCACCCGCAAGGTACCATCATCGCCTAAGCCCCCATCCCTCCTCTCAAGGGTACTGCTCCACTCCCAGCCAGGGGCTACTGTCACAGCAACAGCTTCAGCAGTCCCTGGACCAGGCACTCCACTCACCCTACCCACCTTACTTCCTCATTCAAGAATTACGTTCAGTCACACCTTTTGTGCTTCTGCCTTCTAAACAAGGTTTTTAAAATAAGGTTTCATTATGCCATCTGGCCTGGTGTCTAGCTTGAATTCATTGAAGTCAATGAATTTGAAAGTCATCCCCATGACTTTCAAATGCTGAGGTAATATGCATATACCACCATAAGTAGCTTTCTGGACGTGGAGCTTAGACGACGAAATGTTTTAATGGTATTACCTGGTTTATTCATCCTTACCTGCTCGGTCTCAAAGCTGAATGTAAACATTACAGTGAGTTCCTGTATACCTACCTCCAATCAGCCTCTACAAAAATACGTACACACATTGCTTTGCTTCACTCTCAAGAGCTACTATCTGCCATTCTTTTCTAATGAAGGAAAATGGAAAGTAAGGAGGAAAAAAATTCTGCCTCAGACTCCACAGCTACTACTCAGTTGACGGTAGAAGTCAATGCCTGATTGACTTTGCCATTTATCTGCTACCAAGGAAGCCAGAGATACAACAGGAGTCTAACCTGTCTCACTGAAACGACGTAACTGTGATGCGGATGAGAGAAAGCTTTGCAATCTAGGTCTTACAAAACCATGAAAGCTTAGCCTATTGAAATTACCACACTAAATATGATGGGCTTATTTTCCCTAGAGCAAACCGCTGAGACTTAAGAAGCTAGAGTGCACGAGGCAGAACACCAGAAAGGATGCTACAGAGCTCTGTGATGCCATCGAAATGTATGCTCATAACCACCATACAGGTGTCCCGATGCGACAGTCACTCCTCTGAGCCCTTCATGCTTACTTTTTCAGAATTATCTCAGAGGCACCCTTGCTGAAGATCCGGAAACTTCCATCTGAGTTTTTCAGGACTGTGCTCATGGATTTCCTAACAGAATTGAAGGTATAGACTTTGTACAATGCTTCTTCGGGTATTTCATTTCTAACATCTTGATAATCCCGCTTTAAATCCAAGAGAAATCCCAACAAGGCACATTCTGTTTTATTACCCACATGACGAGGTAATCCACCCTCTTTCTCTGGTGGCTGTAAAAAACAATAAATAAACATTAAAAGCTACATTTATCTTGCTTCCCTTTAAAAAAATTAACTTTAAAATGCAATACAGATCATAGCATTCTGAAAGAAAATGATGTAGAAAATGTCTTCTATGAGAATTTCCAAGAAGGGAACAGGTAAGGGAGAAAGAATTTTGGGGAAGGGTGACGTAACTTTAGCCTACACCCAGCTAGTTGCTAGTCAAGTGACCTTCTGTCAAGTTTTCCAACTGCTATGGTGGTGAGTTCAGTAGCTATAAACAGGTATACTTACAACCTTCTAATTAAATGATACAAGATGCATGGATCTTACAGTTGATTCCTCATACACAGTCCATTTTCTTAATCTTCAGTCCATTTTCCCTTCCCACTTTCATGGTATATTTTTACATTAAGTAATTCACAACAAGGTCCTTATTTATAGAAAGCACCAGATCAGACTTTTGATAGTAAATGGCAAGGTCAGGCCTAGGCTCACACTGTCTGGCTTTCTATCCCACCCACCCATGTTTTCATTAGCCAACTTGCAATATAATTTTTGCCCACAGGTTTATTAAGTCACTAGACAATAAAAAGTCAAACATACATGTTACACTTTCTGCTTAAATAAAAATTTAAAGCTTGCAAAGTCGAAAATAACTTAATAAAGTTCTCACAAAATCTATGATTACTTTATAAGCCTTTAAAATGCCCAAAGACAACTTTATATGTTTAAAAAAAAAAAAACCCAGCAGGACAGCATATATAAAGTATGCACTGACAGCAGTTCTCAATGGCTTCTAAAAATGGACACGGATGTTCTCTGTGAGTAAGCCCAGTGTTTTACAAAATGAACATAGTAATGATAATTTAGTATGAGTATATGGGAAGTACATGAGTAATGTAGAAGGGGGGGAGAACACTGACCTAACAGGTACAGGGCCCTTTGCTGTAGATCCCCCCCTGCAAATAATAATAAAATTAAGAACATAGCCAGGCATTCTGACTGTAAGGCTTCAAAGTTTCTGAACACCAGAAATTAAAGATAATAAACCCTACAGGTGTGGGCTAGAAGATGGCTTAGGGGCTATGGCACTGCGTGCATGCTAGAACCCCGAACACATGGAAACGTAGGAGAGAACCACTTCCATAAAGTTAACCTCTGACCTCCATGGGTGCCCCATGGTGTTCGTGCCCCCACACAAACACAATGATAATAAACAAGTAAACAGATCTTGTAGTCAGCATACTATGAACAGTAGTATTTTCGTGCATATAAATTAGAGGAACCTTACCAATATTTTTGATGTGTAAGCACAATTCACAGAAATCCCTGTTACCAGATAGGATAGGATATTTGGTGGGATGGCTTCCGGTTCTGGAACCTTTTTATAATGCTTTTCATTTATGTAAGCTTGAACGACCGTCATCCTGTTCATTGTCAGGGTTCCCGTTTTATCCGAACAGATAGCTGTAGCATTCCCCATGGTCTCACAAGCATCCAGATGTCTCACTAAGTTGTTATCCTTCATCATTTTCTACAGAGGCAAGAAAATAAAACGAAACCACAACCCAAGACAGTTAAACTACACAGAAAGACAATTACTTCATGATATTAGGTACCACAAGCCTCTCTGATGTGCTTAGTTAAATGTCTTATGGCAATCTTACTACAGGTGTAGTGATAATTATGGTAATGCAAAATAAAGGAGTAAGCTTTACTAAGCAGCAAATAAGAAGACCCTTTATTGATTTCCAACAAAAACAGAGCTTTAGTCAGACAGAATGGAACCTGTGACTGACTCGGAAGCTGTCTGGGTGGCGGCTGCTTCCCTCTGCTTTCCCAGGCTAAGTTAACGTGCAAAGACTTAACCGGATCTGTTCTCACTAATCCAAATGCTGGAAGTTTTCACTCTTAGGATCCAAGTGTACCTCACTGCTTCCTTTGCAATGAAAAGAGGTGTGCAGACATGCCAAGAGTTTTCACAACAGTGACAAAGGCATTTAAATTATACATGGTATAAATTACACAAATTCATAACCAATTCCCAAGAGAATAAAAATTCAGTTTTTGTATACATGTGGAAAAGAGAAATATGTACTTCCTAAATTATGATCAGAAGGTGAGACCATAAAAAAATGAAATCTGCAGATAAGGAAGCATGTTCAATTTTACAAAACACCGCCTGGATGTTTAAGGACCACACCATAGTGAAAGGAACAGATGTGGTTTCCATTATGACCAAATAGACATTGAATGCAAGCTTAAAGGACTTTAGGAACAATGATCTCACTTCTCTATTCAAGGAACACAAATCTTCCTAACCAGCTGAAAAATTAACATCATTAAAGATTACGCATAATGATAATTTTGACAAAATGAATGACTGCCTAAAAAAAAACCTATATTCTAATTATTTCTAATCATTTTAAAGCATTAAAAAATATAAACATGGTTAAACTGTGTTCTGTAACACCTTACTATATTCAAAGGTTTCAATGATAAAATCTGTGTTAAATGCCGACTGGCAGGGTGGCTCAGTGGCTGACTGGGCGTGGATTTCTGGGTCCCGCACAGGGGACAGAGAGAATCCACTTCTGCAAGTTGTCCCTTGACTTCACATGCACACCATGTGACACACAAACACGCAGACACAATACGTTAAAAAAACGAAAAACAAAAAAAAAAAAAACAAACCCCTCAAAGAGTAAGCTGAACACGTTCTTATGATTGGCCGTTCGTAAACCACTTGGAACACTGAAGGGAAAATGTCAGCACAGAAGCTATGCCTGTCAGATTTCTCACGGTCAGAAATGTTATTTAAGGAGAGATGGTAACTGACTTCACAAGTTACAAGAGCAGCATTCTTCTGTTAGAGTAACCTGCAAACCCAGTAGAAAAGGCAAATCCTAGATGGAATGTCTCAAGACGAGCAGGGAAGGCTGGACAGAGGGAGTGGGTGGGGCAGATGGGCACAGTGAGCAAAGGGCAGAATGAGGAGGACTTTGCGAGCCACGGGAAGGGAGCCAAGAGATTTTACACATGCAAATAGTATGTGAATTGTTTCTGGAAATATAAATCTGCCCCCACATGGAAGACTTCCTTGTAGGAACAGCAAAGCGGAAAGAAGAGGGTGCAGGGACTGGCCCAAGCACAGCATCCTTCTTCTTGGGCCAAATACTCATCTGCACACACCCTGACCTCAGCTTCATGAATGGGAGAGGATGTGATGAGGCCTCGCAAGGCTCCTCATGAAATAACAGCTCTATGCACAGGAATCCTGCAATCACTGCCTGCTTCTTTATGGAAATGGAAACCCTCCACTTTCCAGGCCAGAGAAGGACACCCAGGCGTGCGTTTTCTACCCCAGCCGAGGCTTTAAACAGCACGGCTACTTAACTATCCCTCACTAACCTTGACTGAGTAAGCCAGTGAGATGGTGACCGCCAGCGGGAGACCTTCCGGCACCGCGACCACGAGAACTGTGACGCCAATAATGAAGAACTTCACGAAGTACTGGATGTAGATGGGCGTGCACTCTGCCAGCCATGGTCTTTTCTGAACCCAGAAGGTGTCGATCACAAAATATAACACTAGGATGATAACTGTGATGGCAGACATCAGCAGACCTATAAAGGCAGGAAACGGGACAATTGTTTAACCATGGCTGCTGCCACTACCCACTGCAACTTGGCAACCGCACAGTAAGGCTATCCTTACAACTAGCCAAATTATTTCTTTTTCAATTTTCCCAAGCAGCTGTTATCCCCAGGGTGTACTGACTGATCACACCTGACACCCTTCAGACTTAAACCCTGACCCCAGAGGACTGAGACAAACTTCTGTGATTCTGTGGTAACTGCACCTTGTTTAAAGTGGAGAAAAAAATTAGGGTGCCGCTCGTTAACTTCAACATTCAGAAGATGCTGGGAAGACCGGGTTGACTACAGAATCTTGAAGTTAAATTAACTCCACATTTTAAAGTATACACATAAAATTACACCTCCTGGATCATTTCCTAATTTATTTTTGGTCTATCGTCACTGATTCATTAACTCGCCAAAAGCGATGTTCACTATGTATTAGTAACCATTGAGCCCCCATGAGGTGTGTTAGATAGCTTCTTACAAATGAGTATTAAAACAAAGCAAGTCTAAACATCTAGGTCTAATATCCTACCTAGTAGCTACTCAATGCTAGCTATCACTACGCAAGTCTACCCTTTGCAACAGTAGGAGTCAATTAATATACAAATCTGCTACTAGGGAACAAGCCTATTGAGTATAGAGTACAGGCCACTTCACTGATTACACTCCTAGCCATTCAATGATGCAGTGCTGTCTGCGTGACTCAGAATGCATGTGCATTACATACAGTGTCTGCTGAAAGGCAGCCCTGCTGGGGAATACGGCCTAACCAGGGCTCTCCTTTACTGCTCCTCTGAAAAGCAGTGTTGGTTCCATAGGTGCTGTCCAGTGAAGGCAGCATTTTAGTCAATCAGCTTCACAATTTTAAGTGTTTTCAGATGAACAAAATTATGTTCAGAAAAATACATTTTTTTCACACAGTCAATAAAAGGCTGAGCAGAATGTGTGCTAAGGAGCTTTTAGGGTCCAATAATCTGTAGTTAACAATCTCCCCGACAGCCCTTTTTTACTTTTAACCCTAGAAAACGAGAGATGACTGCATGGACTTGTAAGTTAAGCAAATCCGGCACTGATTTTAACCTGACCACGGCAGAAGGAGGCAGGGCCTGTATGCTGCAATCATGTGATGAGTTTACAGTAATTCAAAAGGCCCTGTACTAAGTTTAAAACATTCTTCTAATATCCCGTACTCTCGCAAAATGACGATTTCCAGGCCTCACTGTGGCAAAGACACTTTTAGAGCAGATGCAGGTATGTGAAAACACCGCTCTCTCCTGTCCTCTCTCCCGGGCCGTACCTGCTTTGCCAATCTGGACAGCCAGTTTCGTAAGTTTCCCCTGTAACACAGACTTTTCCTTTTTTGGCAGATTTGCTTTCTTCTTGTCTTTCTCATCACCATCCCCTCCTTCTTCACTCTTCAGAGGCTGCATTTCCATGGCTGCGCCATCTTGGGCTTTTGCTAAATTCAGAGAAAACACAATTTGGTTGTATTTTAAAGGCACGACAAACATTTTGAAACGTCTCTCTCTTTCTCTCCCTCCCTCCATCCCTTTTACACAAAATCAGTTTTTGATAGAAAAAGGCTGAACTAAAACATTCAAGTGTGTGTGTGTGTGTGTGTGTGTGTATTTTGGGGGGTGGCTACACAGAGGGAATAAGACAACAGTGACATTAGTCTGTGGTATTGTTCTAGATTTAAGGATGTCACATTCAGTGACAAGAATGAAGCATACATAGTCCTTAAACTAAGAGCTAAGAATACTAAATTTCTTTCTTTTCATGTGATGTTTGGTACAAGGTTACATAAACATTACAGATCCCTCTCATGTAATTTATGATCAAAGGCAGAATATTACAAATGATTACACGTAGAAAAACATGTATGTTGATAGACTTTTAAATTTAATTTACACTATACAGATTTTTGCTACCAACCATTTCATCTCGGGTATGTTAAAGCACAGTGAAACGCTTCTGTGAAACGCTACCTAAGCATGTAGCACAAATCACACAGTTAACACCCTCTTAGGACTGTAGGGGTGGCATGACTACAGCACTGGCCAGAGAGGGTAGCCCACGTTAACACTGTGTATGCTCCCTGTCACATGGTCCCTAATTTTGGATAAATATAGTACACAGCAGATCTATTTTTGGAGGTAAAAGAAAACAAGCTAACTGTACTTTTTAATCTTCCCGAATTTACCTTTGTTGCGATTCTCAATAGCTCCATCTTGTTTCTTATCTGTAGGAACAAAATGGGAATTAAAGCTTTCCAAAAGAACTGAATCCGGGCATGCTGAATTATGCAGAGGCAGTTCACATTTCTATAGGAGAATTGTTACACAACAGTGTATAGGTGTGCAAACAGAAAACTGCAGCTTGCTGACCCCGGCAATCACTTCCTAGGTCTTACCATGGAAGAATACTCCAAAACAGTGTAGGGTATGCATACTGTATTTCTGCCTGAGGCTTTTTAAGTCATAATAAGCCCGAATATGGTGCAAGAGATGGTCAAGCTAAATACAGACATAACCCTGAGAAAGCAGAAAAGGAGGATGGAGGGAGGGAGGAGATGCTATAAAAAGAAAACAGGCATCCAGGAGCGCTCTGGTGGGAGTGGGAATGGAGAGTGCAGAAGGCGAGGGGGTAAATGGGTAAAGCATTAGCGAGCGAGCGGGATGGTGAGCAGTCAGAGCAACGCCCCACATCAGGTTCACGGGGCACAGAAAGCACACATCTGAAGCAGCAACCAAGGAGGGGCAGGCTCCGCTGCTCGGAGCAAGCCAGCCAGCCTATTTTCTTCCAGCTTCTCTATCAGGAAGAGCATCTTCAAGCTGGGAGACCTGGAACAAATATGGGCAGGAAAGAACAGAAGCTTGGGAAAGATGAGGCAGGCGATAGTAAAAGGATACCTGGCTCCTTCCAGGGAGCTCAGGTTTGGAGACCAGAAAAGCACATTCCAGGCTGGCAAGCCAATGCACGAGCCATGGAGACAGGTCGGCCTGTGTCTGACCAGACGCCAGAGAAGGCAAGATACAAGAAGGGCTGGAGGGAGAGCGGAGAAAGAAGTAAAACATAAGAAAAGCTGGATAATGGTTTTGAAGGTAATTCCTAAGGCTGGTCCAGGCTGGACTGATAGACAGTTGGGTAAGACCTTAGGAGCGGTGCTTATTAGAACAGTTACTGTAGGTCAGTGTCACCAGTGCACTTGTTGTGTTCATAGGTTTCCAGACTCCTGTATCTTAGGACAAGAGCAGAGAGGCTTTGATCAGATACTTGCTACCCGATCGAGTTATACAACCTCGTGAGGTTCCCTTTCCTGAGAGTAAGAAGGAAGGCAGATGACAAAGCGGTTGCTTCAAGCTTTGAAACCTGCAAGCACCACATTTCAAGAAGCCTATGGTGGCTTCTCAAGGGCTGCCTCCGATGCTGAACGGAGCAGTCCAGAGTCCTACGTGAGCCACCTTCAACTTCAGCCACAACTTTCTATCTGCCCACCCTCTGTGTTAAGAAGTGGACCCAGAGGCTGGGGATGCGAGGAAGCTCTCTACCACCGAGCTACACTCCCAACCAAAGAAATCTCAAATGCATTTGGTTTGAAATGAGAACTTCATATGGAAAAATAATGCACAAAGAACAAACAATCCACCCAACCTTTCTGTTGGTTTTCAACATAGGGTTTCTGTGTGGCCCTGGCTGACCTATAACTCACCCTGTAGATCAGGCTGGCTTTGAACTCACAGAGATCCTGCTTGCCTCTGCCTCCCTAGTGCTGGGATTAAAGAGGTAGTCCCTAGTTCTGCTGTAAGCCAGGTGTTAGCCTGTACTACCAATACTTTGAAGAGGGATAACTGTCTCAAGTTCAAGCCAGCCGGGGCTACCCACTGAATTCAAGACTAGCCTGAGGCAGGATGTGAGCCTCTGCCTTAAAAACTGTCGAAGCAAACACTACTGTGGGCCCGATTCAGGGTTTATGCCCAGCATTGAAAACCACAACAACCCCACACCCCGAGAGGGGAAAAAACTCAACAAAAGAAAACAATGATAGACTTATGGCAAGCCAAAGTTTCAGCCAGGCATTTATTTTAGAAGATCTTAAAATATTCTCATTGAGAAAACAAAATATAGGCTTACAACCTGAAGAAAATTAAACAAGTCCAAATGATTATAGGACAGCAAACTGCGGTCAGGTGACGAAGAAAGGGTCCTGACAGGCGTCTCTCAGTAAGCTGGACAGTGCAGAAGATACCAGCAAACGGTGCCGGGGGGCTTTCGGCAGACCAAATGCTGAACTTACAATCTGAGAATATAAGCAAACTGTGTAGGTCAGTTTGCTCTAAGATCTTTGTGGATAAACTCTACACTATGGAAGTCTGCTGAAAGATGCATCACTTATAGGGATAGCAGGAACAGTCAAATGGAAGATATGGACATGTAACCATGGGGTCTACACAGAGACACAAGCACGCATGTCAAAGCATAGCTGTTGACTGTGTGCACACACTTCAGCATGTATGCACACAGTGGAGAACACGGAAGGACAAAGTGTGAAGACTGAAAACCAAGGAAGAGTGCAATGCAGCTCTGGCTGGAATGGAAAGCTACCAGCGAAGGAGAAAAACACAACCAGGAAACCAGAGCTCAGTTCATGGTGTTGATCAAACGACCAGGGAAAATCAGGATTGAGGCCAGGCTGAAGTACTAGGTATATGCTGACTGTCCCTCCCCGTGGTGGCGGGGACTGACATACTAACGAAACCCCCCAAGGACTACTACTGTGTTACTTAAAAGTGAATTGGGTAATTAACATCTTACAGACACTTTTGTATCACAGTCTCAGGAAGGAAACCTATTTTGGTACTAGTTTTCAAGATCCCCAGATGCTGTTCTTTCCAAATACCAATTCTTACAGTGAACCGCCACACCTACTTTTCTTTTCTTTCTTCTTCTCATCTTTCTTTTCTTCTTCTTCACCTCCAGCTCCAAGCAAGGTGAAGATGATCCCAGTCTGAGAATTCACCCCTACAGCAGTGACCACCATTCTTCCAGAACCTTCCATTACATGAGTACCTAGAACAGCAGAGAACTCTATAAAACTTCTAACAGGTTTCCTTCCAGCTACCCGATTTCAGAGTTCAGTAATAGTTTTTAAAAATAAACTCAGTATTTAATAGAGCAGACCAACATTGAGTCTTAAGATTTAAACAGTCTGCAGACTGTCATATATGAGCTGCAAACTTTTATCACCAAGTAACAATAAAAAGGCAAATAATAATGTATCAACTTCTTGTATAAAATATAGATTAGAGTACCCATATTTCATAAATTCATTATAAATAACATTTCCCAAAAGGTGTATAAATGAAAAATTAGCACACTGCTTAGAATGTGTATGCATTCAGTAAAGTCACTATTAGGTACAAACATGCAGGACATGAGGGAGAGCATTTAATAAACACACTGATCATACGGAGATTCAAGTATAACCTGGAAAAGTTCACAGCACACAAATTCCCATACTTAACCTCACAACCTGTAACCAGCTTTCAACTCAGTCTGCTGAGATTACTGCCGAGCTCCCTAACTAGTTTTCCCGCCTCCCCATTTGTTCTGGTACGTTTGAATATTCGTACCATGTGATTTAAATTATTGAGCCCTCTTGGGGCTCAATAATTTCAGACTCTACATACTGCCTACTGAATCAAGGCTGGTCTTGAGACCAACCAACTATCTTGATTTTCTTGTCCCCAATTCTACTGTAAAATTCCAATCCAGTCAGCCAGTAAACACAGACAAGGAAGACTACATTAGGGCCATGCCCATTATAAATAATCTTTCAAGTTGACAAATATCATTATTATTATTATTATTTTCTAGAAATGTGGCTGAAGTTATACAACTATTACAAAGTAAGGATTTAATTCAGCTGTCAAGATAGCGGATACTTACAACAAGCAATCTGCTTAGTACTGCTCTCTAGTTTCTGTATGAGTATTTCTGCAACTCTTTCCATACTGCTACTATGTACATTTTAAGCAGTTGTGTGAACTGAGTTTTCTCTTTTTGACTCTGTATTAGTTGTTCTTTACAGCTATCATTTGTATTTCGTCTCTCAGTGCACAAACTTCTGCAGGCCAGGGTCTACAGCATTTATTACCATCTTCTATGCCAAGGGTAATTTGCTAAATAAGACTATGCATTTACTTCAGTCACTAGGAATCACTTTTGCTACAAATTACTGGGGGGCAACTTATCTAATGCACACTATTAAAGTCTTTGATTTTTCTGACAGTAAGAAACCTCTACATTCTTAGTGTTTTACTAATTATTGCATTATTTGTCAGTGAAGATACAAAGTAAACACATGAAATTCAGGAGAATAATATTTATTAAGTATGTATAAAAGACAATTTCTTTGTACAGTTCTGGCTTTCTTCAGATTTCAGTTTTTAGGGTCTGTTTTTCCTTAGTCCAAGTCTGCTCAAACGTTCAGTCAATGCACTCAGGAAAAGTAAACAGTTTGGTTCAGGTCCTATCCCACCACTAACCGAACACTGCTTTTAAAAATCTAATTTTAAGAAGCCAAGAACAGCAGTGAGAGATGGCATCATGAGAGTAAATTTAAAAATAAATGCATGTCATGGTTTTCAGTACATTTTTGGAACAGGGAAATAAATGCAGAGAAACTTTCCCACCCGTACTATGATAAGGGACCGTGCAAAGTTTATTTCCATCTTTGTTTGAACATGGAAAATTTATAGAGTTCTCTTGGTATCTTGGCATGTTAGGATAGCGAGTGTATGTAAAGTCTGCCAGTCATTTTTGTCGGAGGACTAAAGCTTAGTTAAAGGGACCATCCTGAAACAGCTAAGCACTATGTAAACAAACTACATGTACACAGATGTCCAGGAGGCACATATACCAAAAGGCTCCACAATGCTATCCCTAGTTAGCCAATATGATGGCCAATGAGTCTATGGTGATAAGACTATGATTGGGATACCTCCTCTCCCCTTTGGAAGGACTAGGGGTCTTAACTGGTTAACTCTGATTTTAGCTTTTTAGAAACATGGCAAAGTAGTAAAATAATTATTTATAGGCATTATCCTTATACATCCAAAATATACACCCTCAGTATGAATTGTCAGTACATCAACAGTAACACTCAAACAAGGATGAGCACTCTAATTGCCTTAGGGAATTAACAAACAACATACAAATCTCCATTTTTTTAAATAAGAAATTCATGTTATAATTAGTTATTCTTGGTTACTGATTAGTTTTTTTTAATATTAAGTTTTTTTCATCACAGTTACAAATTTCAAAAAGATAATGGTTAATTTTAGATTCTGGTCTAAAGCTGTCATTAATTTCTGTAGGTGATACTGGTCTGACTTTGGTTCAGTAAAGTCACATTCAATCTTTTCAAATACAGAGCTCATCAAGGCCTGAAAAAAAAAAATCACTGCAAAGCTATTAAATAGTCATTAACTATTAAGTCAGCAGGGATCTTCGACTTATAAAATATTAGCATTCCGTGAACATTTGATAATGATAACGGAAGAGAAATCGGCTAACATTCAGCTTCCTGAGCACCAAGAGAAAACTTAATCTAACAATATAATTCTGACAAATAATTTCATAAATGCTTTAGAGACTACTATAAAATTAAGAGTAGGGAGTCTCAGAAATTTAAACCTAACGAATGACCATGCTTCTAGAGGCAACATGTGGCATGACTGTTTTTTTTTTTTTTTTGGTTTTGTTGTTGTTGTTGTTTTCATTTAGTGTTTCAGAAAGCAGATTGTCTTTTTTGTATCATCCTTTTCAACTTCATTCCCAAAAAACCTGAATTGACATGATTACTCCAGTGTCCGAAGCAGACGTCTGTCTACACTATCTTCCTAATAGCACGCTCGCCTGTGCAAACCCTTCCTGTGACATGAAGATTCAGATTTATTCCCAACCTGGGGAGAGGAACGTTACTCCAGTATCCTGCCCATCACTCACATCACCCGGCACCCGGTTCCCACTGTCACCCGGTTCCCACTAATTCTTTACCAGTTCAGTGACGGAGCTGACTGTGCAAACTTAAAGCTGTATTTAAAGTCAATCACCACAGAGTTTATTTCTTTGTCTTAAACCTATAATCATTAATGTTTTACTTTAACAGGCCATAAAAATGTTAAAGGTTAAATTAAAAAAAGTTGAAAAGATACCACTAGTCATATATTTAAGTTTTGACATTAACACCACCTTTCAATTTTCTTCACTTTTTGGACTCTGTCCTCATTCACGGAATACGGCTCTGTTTTCCAAGATCTGCAATATGCCTGTCATTTTAATACAAATCTCTAAGGCCTGTAAGGTCTGTAAGGTCTTCTTGGCTTTTAGTCAAATGTCCTAAGTTTATAAATCCGTACCTGAAAGAAGTAAGGGATCCTTGTCTAGAGACTTCTTAACATGATCGGATTCACCTGTCAGTGAGCTCTCATCAATTTTAAGGTCATTGCCTTGAATCAGTATGCCGTCAGCTGGAAGAAGATCACCTGAAAGAGAAGGCAGCGATATAGGCTGAGCCACCCGTCCACGCGTTCGGCCCAGCTCTGAATCCTGCACGAGGATGCGGGGCTCTGCCTGGCTTACCGTACTTCACTTGGGCAATGTCTCCAACAGTAATGTCAGCTACAGGGATCTGGATGACCTGCCCGCCCCTGATGACGGTGAACTTCTGTTCCTGCTCGATTCGACTCTGCAAGCCTCGGAACTGTTTCTCCTTACTCCAGTCATTGAAAGCTGTCACTAACACCACACACACCACCGACAAGAGGATGGCCGCTCCTTCAATCCACCCCGTTTCTCCTTCACCCTCTTCTTCCCCGACAGAAACTTCTCCACAAACTATTCGGAAAGAAACAAAATGGCAATTTAAAAAAACCGAGTGGATGTTTTCAGTTTTTTACTTGATCAATTTTACTCAACACTTTGACCCTTCTACTAAGGTACAGAACCACACTCTGCCAATTCCAGGTTCCCCGCCTTTAGGATTTACAAACTCAGGCTCTTTAATAAGGCAGTCCAGGTTGCCGTTTACGAGTGAACATGCGGAGAAAACCAGACTTCAGCCTGAAAAGAAGTTACACGCATACCTCTACAATTCTAGGGCTTCATTCCTGGCAAATCCAATGAAGTCAGTATCTCTACTTATACAGATTTTCAGCTTTCAAGTGCCTGTCAGCTATATCCATACTACAGTTTATAAAGTATGCAAGAATGTGACATCTAAAGGGCACACTCCATCATCATAAACAGCCTCGTAGCTGAGACTGCCAAAGATCATCTGAGCCTATAGCAACTCTTAACTTTTGGTGGTGGTGGTGGGATGTGTGCTGTTCTGCCAACAGTGGCTGCTGTCCCATCAGGGTAGTGGGTGCTGAAGGGACAGGGAGAACGCAACTTCCATAAAGAAGCCATACGAAAATAAAGACAAATAAATAAACAAATAAATAAAGGGCAGGGTTTTAGTATCTAGTGCAGGCTGGCCTGAAACTCACTATGTAGACCAGGCTGGCCCCAACTCACAGAGATCCACCTGCCTCTCTCTATGTGTTCCTGGTGCTGTGATTAAAGGTTGTATTATTTAGGATATAAATGCAGATACATGCATGCATGTCACAATAACAGAAGAGGTCATGAATTTGAGAGAGAACAGATATATGGAAGGGTCTGGAGGGAGGAAATGGACTAGACAAAGAATGTAATTATAAATAATAAAAAAATGGTAAGTTTTAAAAAAAAAAAGGCCCAAAATGAGGCGTGTCCCATCAGATGAGTTTCCTGGAGCATGCTAGCCTGCTTGGGACCATGTTCTCAACAGAAGAGTCACTTTGGAGGTTGAAGCCAATCCTCTCATTCTTTATCACTGGATACACACAACGCTCTAACTCTACAAGCCGATCCCGCCTCACCACACTTGCTCTCTCTGCTCATCCACAGGCAGCAACTGAGTGACATGTTCGGGCTGGTGGTCCTAAGCCAGTCAGTCACATTCTGCCCAGTTACGTCCTCTAAGGTCAAGGACCACGCAGCCATCCACACAGCAGAAGCTGAGCTTACGGACCGCGGTGAATGAATGCGGTGATGGAGTGAATGAATGCGGTGATGGATTCTTCGTGTAAGTTCTTTCCTTAGGTTTTCAGTTCACTTTTCCTGTTAAATCGCCTACGGTATCCATAGCCTTAGGAAATGTATTTCTTGAATAAAGATACCCAAAAGACAATATTACTTCCTGAGTCCATCGGCTGTAAAATAGATGGTATGTAAGCAGATGTGAGAATGTTCATTTCAGCATCCATTGGAGCACTTGGGTGAACAGGCGCATTGTTGCTAATAGTGTGTGTGTGTGTATGTGTATGTGTGTGTGTGAGTGTGTGTATGTGTGTGTATAATTTTTATATAATATAAAATACAAATAAAATAGTATGTATATATATATGTGTGTGATTTATTTATATATGTAGTCTAAAAATAGGTTCCTTTATGCTAAACTGTCAATGATCATCTGAGTCTTGAGCAGCTCCTGTTCTGTGTGGTGGAGTGTTGCTGATAGCTAATGTCCATGCGCATATAAAACAGTAGGCACAGCAAACCTCAACGGTGGGCTTAAAACTCTGTAAAACACGCTGGAACAGATGCGCTGTGATCCAAGTTTTGCTCTTGCATTTACAGAATGCAGGTAGAGTACACTGAGCTCCCTGGGGAATGGTAAAAGAGCGCTGGCTCCCACCGACTGCATTAACCTCCCACAAGAAGGAGCCTGCCCTAAGAAGGCGGCACTGAAACCTTCTCCAGCTGCCAGTCTGCAACAGCAGTTCCTTCTAACTCAAGCTGCTTCATGTACAGCAGCAGACGCAGTCACTCTCATCACACGACATCAGCTCTGCCTTTGGGACAGTGTGCCTCAGACTCTGTACTCAGGTCTTGAGCTCCAGGCTGTGACACATCGAGACGGGCCCTTTAAGTCTCATGAACGAACCTCAGCGAGTTTCAAGGTTTTCTTCCTTACTTCTCTCAGTCCTCACAGGATTAAGAATTAGGGCCTTGCTCTGGATTACACTTTGACTGACAAGAATGCTGTGGGAGGCTTGATCTTCTATCCAGACCACTGAAACTTTCTCCGTATCAGCACTAAAACAGTTCCACTTTGTGATTATCTGTGTTCACTATAGCAGCATTTTGCAGTTTCCCCTTAAGAAACTTTCTTTTGCATTTACAATGTGACTGTTTAGTGTCAAGAGGCTGCCTGCTATTATTACAGATGGCAGACAAGATATAAGTAAAACGTTAAGGAGAAAATACACTCCATTATTCATAATCCATGCTATTACAATGTG
Source organism: Apodemus sylvaticus (assembly GCF_947179515.1). Taxonomy (NCBI): domain Eukaryota; kingdom Metazoa; phylum Chordata; class Mammalia; order Rodentia; family Muridae; genus Apodemus; species Apodemus sylvaticus. The sequence continues at coordinate 36,085,932 of NC_067491.1, forward strand.
GCCACAGTTTAGCTTCTGTAGCATGCACGTTTAAGCTAACTGCTACCGGTCTGTTCCACGGTCTGTTCCACGGTATCAACAACGACTGGGTGGCAGACGCTGCTTTAGGAATCCAAGGTAGTTAGGGATGAAATACAGAATTTCAGATAAGACATCAACCGTTAAGATTTCATAAGTAGGGCGTTGGTTGTGCACACCTTTAATCCCAGCACTTGGGAGGCAGAGGCAGGATTTCTGAGTTCAAGGCCAGCCTGGTCTACCGAGTGAGTTCTAGCACAGCTAGGACTATAGAGAAAAAACCAAAATCCAAAAAACCAAACCAAAAAAAAAAAAAAAAAGAAAAAGAAAAAAGATTTCATAAGTTGATGAAGAAAAATCAAACATATCTGTATATTACAAAATAAAATGAGGTTAAATGAGCCAAGGAAGCTGCTCTAAGGTCCCCACGACAAGTCACATGGTCACGGGGCCACCAGCATAGAGACTGAAAGGAAGAGAATTCCAGGGAGAAACTGAAGTCAGTAGTAATGCTCCAACGCAGAAAAAAAGCAGTCTGAAGAGGTTGCGGTGGGATTCCTCAAGTCCCTAAAACCACAGAGAGGTCTCAGAGCTAGTCCTTATTATTTCGAGCTGTATTCTACTCAAGTCTAAAACGGATTCAGGAGCCCATGGTGAGGATCTAAGAAATGAGAAACAGAACACACATTCGGGGAGTCTCAGCTTTGCTTGTCTTGTTTCTGTGTTGCTACAGAGCTCCAGTAGGCTTCTAGCTCTCTATCTTCCTGCTCAGTGTCCCCAGGAGTCAGGGTTACAGGTGTGTGCTCAACGCTGCCACTGTCAACATCCTTTCCTGAAGCTTTGCTTTGGGCATTTACAAGTTCACCAAAAGGGATATATTCTTTGGAATATTACATAAAATTACGTCTTCTGAGCTGAACTGAAATGCCCAAAGCTACTGGTTGGATAAAGTTGAGAACAATACTGAAAATAAAACTGAATAAATGAGTAATTCCAGAAATGACTGAGCATATTCCAGACATGTGCAGAGAGCAAAGAATCTGGAGTGTGAGGTTACTGGATAATGATCAGTCTTGGAGAGGAACATGTAAAATGCTCAGGAAGAAGAGTGAGAGTCAGATCTACCTGGCTGAAATTAGGAAGGGCAGGAAGTATTTTGAAAGCCATTAGAACTCAGCTCTCAGAGGGCGCAAAGCATTTTTGTAAGATGACATGGAAGCAGAAGGATTTATTCGGTGCTGTGTTGAGCCTGCCCTGACTCAGTTATCAGAACTTACATTTTGATAATTGTTAAGCTGAAGAAATTGTATTATATACAATAACCAACTGAATGAATTTATGATTTATACATGTAAGATAGCTCCCACACACCGATAGTAAGAGACAGACTCTCGGAATCAGTTCCAGTATGGATTCAAGGACACATGAAGGTCAGAATACTACGCTGAACACTTTCAGCCTAAATGAAATACCTTAATTAGCTTTCATTTATTTATTAAAAAAGCATAAAAGTAAAAGATGGCATCATTATTTCAACAAAGCCTCTGTGTAATCGACAGAAAGGACTGAGACTCAATATAGACTTGGTAAATATGTTTTTCCAATATAACTCCACCAAGTAAAACCATGGAAATAAATAAATAAATAAATAAATAAATAAATAGGCCAGAATTAAGTCAATGAAGTCTTACAGTTACTACTATATAATAAAAAAATAAAAATAAAATAAAAATTTAACCTTTCTTTTCATTTTATTCCTCAAATTTCTACTTCTGAAATTATACATTATAAAGATACAGTTGCAAATACATATAATTAAATTTACCACTTAGAGGTATGTGTTCAATTTTTTCCTGAAAGAGTAACCACAAAAAAAAATTACAGACAATAGAGGGTAAGGGGAAGGAACTGTGAAACAATTATATAATTATCAGTTTTAACTGAAACATCTTTATCTCTAAACTACTGAGTATTTCACAGAAAACATGAAACAGTGACATATTTTGCTTCACATATGGCCCCACTCGACATTAGCTAAGATCATAATGATTGTTGACAGAGAGGAAGTAGTACAGTATCCCAAAAAGCTGAGACCTTTGCCAGCTGCTGACCAGCTGCTGACCACTGCAAACTTTTTGGAGGCTCTAAGAGCAAAGAGAGTAAATACATGATCAAAAATGCAAAGAGTTTAATGCTTTCAGTCCTACTGTAAATACATTTTACCAAAAGTGTTCTCCTGGAAATATATTCATATGATAGACATGCAGTCTACATTTCATCCATCTATCTACCTCAAGACAAGTATTTCATTTAAAAACTCTTTATTTAATAATGATTTTTAAAAAGATATATTTATTTATGTATATGAGGACATTGTTGCTGTCTTCAGACACACCAGAAGAGGGTATTAGATCCCCATTACAGATGGTTGTGAGCCACCATGTGGGGGCTTGGAATTGAACTCAGGACCTCTGGATGAGCAGCCAGTCTCTTAAACACTGAGCCACCTCTCCAGCCCCTATTTAATACTCTTTAAAGACTTATTTTATCAAAGATCATATCACATGGGCTGAGACACAGTGGACACAGACACAAACATGAGATCTCAAGCTCTCTTTAAGCCAGACATAAAAGACATACTAAAATGAGAATGTGGCAGGGTGTGTCTGTAATCCCAGCACTGAGAGGCAAAAGCAGGAAGAGGGCAAGACTGAGGCCAGTCTGAGCTACACAGCAGGAATGTTTAAGAGCAGAAAGTCCCACTCTTCTCATTATTTCATTCAAAACTATTTATGTAGAGATGGGGGAGTTACTGAATTTCCATGAAATGTACCAACTGCAATAGGCTTATATTCTAAATTTCACTAACAAAATATTTAGATTTACCAAGAGTCAAAAAACATGGCTATTATTTTCTTACTACCTTGTCTCCCTCTATATTTTCCATAGAAAAGAATACATTATTTACTTAAATAAAAATTGTTTATGGTGTACAAATATTGATAAGTATATCATCAAAGTACTTGCTGTATGTACCAGTAAGACAATTTTATGTCCCTCTGAGACATAATGCAAAATCTGGATGCATTTCCTTGGTGCCTCTGTTGGAGGAACTGCCCAGTGAACCACGAGACCTGGTTTTGATCAAGCTTTAACTGCTCGGAAGCTCTGTTCTGCATTATGTAAGATAAACACACACATTCTCTGACTGACTTGCTTAGAAATCAGATGTCCACACAAGTCCTACGCACACCTTTGTGAAATGTCTTTGTATCATTACATAAACAGCTTCTAAAGCTACCAATATATTTCTCTTTTAAACTCTTCACAGTGTGGAATGCATAAGAATGAAACTTCCATGAACTCAAAGACCTGGAAGGGTCAGTCTTTTGACACAAACTACTATAGGATGACTTAAATATAGTATCCAAATGACCAGGCTAGACTCACGAGTATATAGACTATAGGAATCCTAATCCTCACTTTAACAGAGCCTCTACAAAGGCAAAGAGGACGTTGGAAGGGTAAAGGAAAAGCAGAGAACGTTCAGAGCACACCCAAACCGCCTGTGGATAGACATGAAGGCCGGTCTGCTCTCTCTATGTGCTACATGTGCTCTTGGGTCACCACGCTCCCACAGACTGAACACCCCTCCCCCAAATCCAAAACACTCAAATATCTGAAACGTTTTGAGCATAGACACCATGCCACGCTGGAAAACTCTAGCCAGTAAATTACGCAGAAAATTCTTTAAAATGTTGTATAAAATTACCTTCAGGGAATGTCTATCTGAGCCATAAATACATGCAGCACTTGGCCAGGCCCCTTCCCCAGGAATCTCATTATATATGCATTTTGCAAATACTCCTGAATTCAAAGACATGAAATCCAACACCTAGGTCTCAAGCACTGCAGGATGAAGGGTGTTAAACCTATGTGTAAGCATTTCTATATAAAGTAAAATAAAATTTAAAGACTTGAGAAACTCCTGCTACCAGGCTGTATCATACACGTGTAGTGGCCAGATGCATAACTATGTCCACTCAGTATACATACATGGAAGAACAATTAAAGTTTGTCTCCCTATATGACATAGGCAACACTGAAACTCATGAGTTACTGTGAAAATCATTTGGGATGATATCCTTGAAGTGCTTAAGACAGAGCCTATCACATGGCAGTAATAAATGATCTCTGGCCTTACTACCACACTACTACTGCTACTACAACAACATATTAAATAGGCTGAGCTAGCATCACACAGAATCCCAACCCCTTGTATTTACTTACGTGTGTTATCCCCTTCTGGAGGTTGATAAAAAGAAAGGCCCAATGATACTATGGCTGCAATTTCTAGTATAATTAAAGTGACATCTTGTAATGCTTCCCATACTAACTGAAGAAAGGTTTTTGGCTTCTTAGGAGGTATAAAGTTCTTTCCAAACACTGCTTCTCTTCTTTCTAAATCTGCAGGATTTCCACTTAAACCTGATGAAAAAAAGAAAAAGAAAAGAAAACAAGTTCGGGTGACGCCTGAGGACTTGTAAGTGAAAGCACCCACTTTACCCAGAGCATATTAATTTGTTCCACTTCAGATTGTTAAGTCCCAAGGCTGTATCGGAATGTTTACCTTTCTTCTTTTCAGTCTAAACACATAGAGTTTAAGTCAGGGAGAAACATAGGGAGGTTTACTTGAAGTACACATTTCTAAGTAGCTAACTAAAGTGTGGGTCACAAGGGAAGGCTCCCCGATGAACAGCATTGCAAGAAACCCTTTTCCAATGGCTTTACAGTTTTCACCTTTACCTTACTTACCTTGCCTCCCATGGCCATACATTTTATAGACACCAAGACGTCAGAACCACTTATGCCAGTTTGATAGGTTTTTTTAATGTTAAAATTAATCGCTTCCCTGGTTTAGGAATGCTTCCCTTTAAAACGGGGAAATTTCAGTAAAAAGATACAAGGCAGATTTGCTTAGGTAGCGAACACTGGCTTGCTAATCTGCAAATGAGCAAAATGCTTATTTATGGAGGAACAAAGAGTTAACACCACCTCTGAAAGCATCTCTACTAAGATGCTGGTTTTAAGTAGACTGGTGGGATGTTTGTGTCATGAAGCAGAAGATTCCCAAGGGCCTCTCAGGAAAGGGAACTAGAGCTGCGACTGCTGTGGGGGGTTCGGGGGTGGGGTGGGGTTGGGGATCACAGGATGGCACATTCGTTGTTTAGGCCGTGGGATGTGATAGACAGGAGGGAAAGCCTGAGAGAGTTGATAAACTCCACCTTTCCTCTCCTTCACTGTATCAACCACATCTCAGCCCACTCTGATCTTATCCATCCAGACATGTAACACAGACATATAAAGCATCCTCTAACGAAGACCGCACGGACATGGCCGGTGGAGCCGGCGAGCGAGCATGGACTGCGTCAGAGCGCCCACAGAGCTCAGCTTTTCTTAGTTATTTAAGAACGGTGAAGGTGCAGGGGAACCAAAATACTACCTCTAATGTGTCAAATTAGACCTTAATTCAAAACTTTTTAAAATTTTTTATTTTATTTTTCAAATCCGGTAAGAGTCCAGAAAGAAATCAGGAAAGGACTGCACTACTAGAAGCGAAGGCTCTTGTTTTCAGTGCTCCCGTGCATCTCTGCCTACATCGCCAGAACAAGATACAAACACACAGGCCCGAGGTCACCACTGCTGAATGCACCAAAGGAAGACTGCGGAGACATCGTAACTATGTAACAGGCTTTCTGAAGCCTTAGAGACAAATCAACCTACTCAGACAGAGCCACCAGAACGAAGATAAGACAAGACTACAGCAATAAAGAGGGAAGTCTGGGTGACTGTTTAATATGCTTCGGTGACCTCACATTAAGGAGGAAGAAGGCAGAGTGGTAGTCTGCTCCATGCTGCTCTCCACTTTCTTAGAAATGGGAATACAGTTCTAAAGTCTTCCCTAATGGAGATTACCATTGATCACACAACTTAGACCTGATAACCTTCAACATTATCATGCTAATCACAAAATAGGTCACAACTTTATTATTTTATTTTATTTTATTTTATTTTATTTGCTTTTTTCGAGACAGGGTTTCTCTGTCCTGGAACTCACTCTATAGATCAGGCTGGCCTCGAACTCAGAAATCCTCCTGCCTCTGCCTCCCAAGTGCTAGGATTAAAGGCATGCACCACCATTTCCCATCTCACATTTGATCTTTTATGAGCTATGATGTTTCATGTTAATACTGAAAAGAAAAGACACATAATTAAAGAGATCAAGAGAAGCAGGTAGCTGTAAGGCTTTCTGTGATTTTTCTAAACATCATGTGCTGCAAAGCACATGCTCACACCATACAAGACTGGAGCTGCTGGAGAATTAGAAGACCTCAGATGCAGGTGCCATACTGAAATCTTATTTTACTTTTCGTCCTGGAGGAAGCAGCAGTACTATTTGTTGGAATAACTGACAAGGTTGAAGAAAAAAAGCAGAAAGCATTAACTCTGAAGATAAAAAAATGACTTAATGTTCATTAAGTCAGGGAGGACAAGGTACAAATCTGAATGCTAGAAGTGTCAAGCCCACTTGGAACACAAACTTTAATTAGAGATTTAATAATCTTGGTATTATGAAGCGAAGAGTTTTGTGAGCTGCCCAAAGATGTTATTTACTGATCATCAAATAGCTTGAAGACAGCAGACACTGCTCTATATGCTGGAGGCCAGTCCTACACTCGGCAAGTGTAAATTATATCCGAGAGACACAAACTGATATGTTTAAGAAATTTAAAGATACCTGGAAGTCAGGGCAAATGACCTTCCAGAGGCCCCCAGAATTCAGAGTAGACTGCATCAGCCTTTGTAACAAACTACCATCGGAATGAGTCTGGAGGAGGAGTCAGTGACAAGAAGACCCGAGGGGGTGCTTCCAACAGAGTAACCACAAAAGCCAGAGATCAACACAAGGTTACAAGATTTAGTAACCAAGAAGCAAAGCAGTGTGGCTAGGGTCCAGGGACTGAGGAAGAAAGAAAGAAGAATGGGTCAAAAAAAAAAAAAAAAAGACAAGGTTGTAGGAGGATAGAAAAGATAATCGTTATTCACCTTAACTGTGATGGAAACTACCTGATGGTTTTAAAGTAGGGAAGTGATAACTAATGTGTAATTTAGAAAGGTCATTTACACAGCTGTGCAGGAGTGCTGCAGGGGAAAGACCAGTCAAGAGGCTGCTGTGCAGAGAACAGAAGCACTGGATTCTGGGTTTTCGATGGCGAGGCAGAGAGAGGAGTAACTGGATCTGCCAGGTACCCTGGAAGGAGATCAGACAGACACCGGGACTGACGGGATGCAGGAGGAAAGGGAGAGCGGCCAAGAGAGGATGGCATCTAGCCTTAACTTTTAACTGTTTTTCTTTTTTTGGTACAAGGACTTGAGTAGGGGTGGTTTACTGGAATGTCTGAAGCAGGTGGGTTTAACTGAAAATCACAGCTAACGTGTGTGCACTCGAGTGGGTGGATAGATGGTAGTTAATTACCAAGAAAGGGCAGGCTTTGGGAACCACAGGGCTGGTGGAAGGGGGGTGAGGAATTAATAGTTCTGTTTTGTAGATCTGAGCAAACAAGGGGTAATGTCTAGTAAGCTGACTGCTAGTCATGTTCAGAATTCTCTGCAAAGCCTGAGTCAGAGGGTTAGCAACATGTAAGGATTCTGGAGACACCAGCTAGATGAGAGCTTCCTTAGAGCAGGCAGGAAGGATACCATGAAGGATGCACTATGACAGAACCCAGGACAGAATGCTTATAGTACTACAGAAGCTTCCATAAGAAAGAGGTTTAAAAGTTGATACTGCTGACGACAGGAAATGCTGGGGTAGTGTGAGGGCTGAGTAGGATACAGGTAGAAAATGGCCCATTTTCTCTCACTATACAAAAGATGATGACCTTGATGAGACCCTTCCTGCACGTGTGGAAGAAAGTCTGGTTAGAAAGCACTGAAGAGACAATGGCAAGGAATGAGTAGAAATCATCTCGTTTTTTTCCAGAAATGTAATAGAGTGGGGAGAAACAACTTAGTGAAGGTGAGTTACAGAGGGTAGGGTTTGTTTTCTCAAAGATGGGTGGCAGATATTAAAGCAGGTTACCTACCAAAGGAAATGAGGAGAACGGAGAGATGACAGGATGATATAGGACTGGTGGATATTATTAGAGGAAGACCTGTGAAGGGGATGCAATCCACGTGAGGGTGTCAGTCTGATGGACACCAGGAAGATGCTGCCACTGCCAAGCAGAGTCCAGATAGGGAAGAACCTACCTGCTCTGGGGTTTTAAATTAGAGAAATAGCAAATTATTACTGATAACATATCAAGAAATATAATGAAAATTCTGTGGAGCCCTGTGAGCTTGGCTGATTACAGCACACTGGTCAAAGTCAAGCACAGTCAGCTTCATAAAGAGAAAATAAAACCACGATCCGCAGAAAGCTCCAACTTTACATACTCTCCATGTCTGCATCTGCCAAGGTCGGGAGAAAAAAATAGCCTGAAACCGATCCTATGAACAGGTAAGATAGAGTAATAGCACAATCTTATACTTGATTCGGGGGAGGATGGGGAGGGCAGGAGAGGGGGAGAGAAAGAGAGAGACAGAGACAGAGAGAGAATCAAAACCAATTATATCAAGCCACTGTGACTTTCAATGTGGCATCTCAATCGTTGCTACTAACTTAGGAAAGGCAGAGGAGGTTCACTGGAGTGTTTGGTGCAGGTAGATTTAGCTGAGAATCAAGGATAATCCATTCTACATACCACTGGGAACCGTGTGACTATGGATGTGGATATGTGTACATGCGTGCGGTAGCGGGGTGGGAGTAGCAGCTAAAGTGACTTTCCTATGTAGGACAGAAGGACACAGACTGAGGAGTATATGGAAGTGTGTTCATGTACACCCTCCTTCTTCATTGGCCCTCAAGCTTTCCTTCTTTCCTTCCTTCTTCTATTCACCCATCCATCCATCCATCCATCCATCCATCCATCCATCCATCCATCCATCCAAAGTCAGACTTAAATACTCATTCCCATATGCCACCATGTGCCAGGCCCTGTGGGAAGGCACGGCACACACACATGGACAGGCAGGATGCCTTTCTCTGGTTCTTGACCTTAAAGGACTCAGAGTTTGGTAGGGATGACTAATAAGCAACCACTCAGACACACCCTGTGTATACACAGTAAATGGCAGTGGAGGGATACTACCAGAATATACACAAAGAAACGGACTCCACATGTAAAGGGGTGTGGTAGGCAAAGGAATTCCAATATACTAATTTTTGGTATCTCAATATTGATACTCTCCTTACACAGTGTTGTAGGTGGAGGTAAAGTGTGCTAGAGACTAAAAAGACTAGAAACAGGAGCTAACATGGCACACTATTTTTAAGAAAAACGAAAGATTCGCTGCTTCAAACATTAAGAACCAGACATAGGAACAGGTATCAACCTAGACTCTGATCACAAGGAGAGTTCCAGGTCTACTGGAGAGGACTAAGCTTCATCTCTAAGCAATGCCAAGTGAGAGGTGGCTTTAAGACTAGAAACACGACAGGCAGTGTGTGGAAAAGACACCAATTACTACCCCAGCTGAATTTTTCAAAGACAAGACAGTGGTTCCTACCCACAGGGCACAATGAAAGAGACACTGCTGGTAAAAAAGGAGTTAGAATTCCCAGGGCTTAACAACCACATGAGAATGGGTTAAAAACAACCCATATATAAGTCAAAGCCATTCAAGTTTCCTACTTGGGTTAATAGTTTCAGCAGAAAGGGCTGGAGAGGTTCAGGAGCAGAGCAGTAGGAAAAGAATGAGGCTTCACTCTCAAGGCTGAGGGGAATCCTGGGTTGGATCTGTTAATATGGAAACTACCAGCACCCAGGTGATGGCTTGTGAAGTCACTGTCTTTTGGATGGCATTGCCCAGAAGGGTGTACCAACCACCAGAAACTCGCAGACCAGTAACAGCCCAGGAAAGTACAGGAGAAGAGGAATGTCCAGTAACAAGAAAGAGAACTCCAGAAGTATGTTAGGAAGACAGAAAGGGAGTATTTTGAAAGGGAACTCAGTGGTTACCTAACAATGAAACTTAGACGCACAACAGAAAGCCAATGACATACTACTTCAGGTTTTCAAGTATGGCTTTTAAAATCATATACACGCCACAGAGTCGGAGAACTAGTTAAAACAGCTTTAAAAAAAATCTCTAAGCAATGAAAGCAAGTGACCAGCAGGAATCCAAATAGCACTTAAGTCTCTACTGCAGTGGCAATACATTTCTTGGACGAGGTCATGCAGGAGCAACACAGAACCTGGAAGCTTGAAGCCGTACATGCTAACACACCATAGCCGTGCAAACACTGGCTGAACATCTGTGCTAATCTGCGAAGCCAAGCACAAGCCATGGGGCATGGGAGCATTTCTGTACGAGCCCCTAAGTCAATAATGATTGATCCCTGGGAAAAGGTCGATTTCCTAAAGAGTTAAGCTATCTCACCACATGGAGGCAAGGTCAAAGTACACCAGGACCAGGGACTTATTTCAAGGGAGTGCAAATATAAGCTGTCACTTAACACATGGAAACTAGGCAACCAATGACAGCTACTGAGCCTCTCCTGCTTCCCATCATGCACCTCTATGGTTCCTATCGCCATCTTTCCCTTCCTCTGCCGGTTTTACCCGAGCTCCTCTTTTGCCTCATTTTGATAATCATCACTCACAAAACTCAGCTTTACCTGACTTCTTCCCTCTGTGGTGCACGAAGCCACGCCTGGTACCTCAGCATCTGTCTTTAACTTGTATTAATTCACGTTTATATGGTCGGTACAGTATTAGTGCAAACAAATATGATACCGGAGCAAGAGGCATGCATCCAGAAATCTACAGCAGAGTCTTCTCTGCTACCCAATCAAAGCACAAGAAAGATGACAGGGACCCGAAGCCATTGTGAAAGTTAGCGGACCGAGAAATGGGACTTAGAGTAGGAATAAAAGAGTCAACGTGGGAAAGAAAAACACGAAAGAAAAACAGTTTAAAATAATTTTAGGTGTTAGGATGTTATAAACAGATTATTTTGGCATAAACCGATCTAAAGCTCTGAGGGGATATGAGATGCTTGTTCTAAAAGATACAGCTAAAAATATGACATTCCAAGTCATACCTTCATTTTACCTCAAACTTTTAATTTCAATCCCCTTTAGGAATTATGATAATCAAAAAGATGGGAAAATCTCATCTGGCCCAGACATGTTCTACAACACATTTGTAATATTCCTGAGAACAAGCTCAAATTGTACCTTTTTAGAGACCAGGTAGCAAGCTGTGGGAAGAGTAGGGAAGCCAGGAACCCAGCTGCCCGGGCGGAAGGGCCTGCTTCTAAAGGCCACAGTGCTAAGAAGAGCGTCCCAGCCTGGCTACTGAATGCCTCCCAAAGGGCCCTTCCCTGAAGTTCCTGGCTGTATACTCTTTGCTAATAATTTCTGTTTCCTTCCAGCCCCAAGCCAATGGGCCAAGTAATCATGATAAACGTCCTTAAAACCTTTTCTTCCTTTCAGTGTTGACATCTCAGGTATTTTGTCAACTGACAGAAAGTTGACACACAAAACCATTTATCCACCATGTAACTCCAAAAATAAGTCTATTTTCCCAACGAGGGAAAAACTAAGAGACAGAACAAAGCAGCTCTTTTCTCGGTATCTCAAGCCTTCTGTAAGATATACGGACTGAACTTTTATAAAGAGCAGTCCCCTGTGCCAGTTAAAAGCATCTACTCAGAGATACAACAGCTGAAGTCTCACTCTGGAGAAGCTGTTTAACCTTTTTTGCCTATAAAATAGGATAAAGGAATTTTAAGGATAAAATGGGCTTACATATGTAAGAAATCACTAATAACCAATCTAGGACAAAAAAGTTACGTAATGTAAGTGTCAATGTTTTTGTTGTTGCTATTCCTAAGAAAAATCTTGAGCTGCTCCTTCAGACATTACACAATCTAAGACAGGCACCTCCAACACAATTTCTCTTCTCCACTCATTTTTCTCTTAAGTCTAATACACTAACACTGTGTACTTAATTCAGACACTATGCATTTAACATGGCGAACTGTCACGCTCCTCTGAGAATAAAGCAGAGATCTTTGCTTTACTCATGGGTACGTGCCCAGGGCCCAGAGAGCACCCGTCACGTAGCAGACACTTTCTAAGGCACACATATTGCAGTAAAATTTCTGAGTGCCAGATGTAACTTAATTTAAGACTCAGAATTTCCTCCAACAATTGCCAATACCCTTTCGTCTTAGGGAGATATATGGAATCTATGGAACACAGGAAGCACAGAATCAGATCAAAGGCCGTGTGGGGAGTGACTCATAAACAAATGCACTGAAGGGACAGGGGACCCCTTTACTTTAGGCAATAAAACCCATGTACTGTGAAGAACCACTTCAGTTCTCACGTTCCCTGAATACAGATTACTGTAACAAAAAGGCATGTATTTACTGTCTAGACACATCCCTGGCCACACAAACCCCAACTGCTTATTTTTGATCCTGATTCACTTATGATCTGCCTGGTTGATCAGTGACAAAATGTTAAGATTTTGGAGTGAAATATTCCTAATAAGTGAAAGTTTAAAGAGTCCTTTGGAAATATTTCTATGAAGTTTGCTGCCATTTTGGTTATATTTCAGTGACTATAAACACAAATATGTGTACAATGTAATTGTTTTGTTTTGTAATCTTTTAAAAGAGTATTTCAAGGTGAAAAATTATTTATATGTAAACTATAAAGATCAATTCACACACATTTTAGGAAACATTAATTCACAGTATTGTGAAGAACATGATCAAGAACTTTGCAAAATTAGAAGAGGGGAAAACAGTGTGTAATTTCACTTACTGCCTCAAAACACACACAATAAAGATAAAATAACTAAGTCAGTTCTCCACAGACCATTCATGGCTTCTACCATGTTGTCAAGAGTAAATAATCTCTTCTTCCCAGAATTTCTAGAAGCAAAATTTCCAATTAATTCATTAACTGAAATTCAAAATCAATGTTAACAAACTACTCAAAATAATAAAGGAATCTGTACTACAAATTAATGAGAAATCACACACAAGATGTAGGAGAGGTATATCCAGAAATTGGGAAAAAAGACTCTAGTTACTGAGAGCAACAATATAGAAAACTATGGCTGGGTGTAGGGCCATAGTTTTCTATGTATATATTGAACTTCAGTTTCAGATATGAAACTGAAGTTCAATATACACCTTCTGCAGTACTGAACATCCAACCTATGGATCATGTGTGTTAGGTAAGCTCTCTGCTACGGGGCTATGTCCCTAGCCACTCACTATTCCTTTTATGAATAAACATACGTGACAAGGAGGGTTCTTCAATGCTATTATTTCCTATTGATTTGGTGATCATGAAGCATTCAGCTGGGTTTTAGATGCAATACAGTACATATGAGTAAAGGAAACCATAAACCTAATGACAGAAAACAGCACATGCAGGTATACATCTACCATGTCAAAAAGTAGGGCGATCTCAAAGCATGTTTACAAATGCACAAGTCTCAAGCTTTATCACATTACTAAGGCGTAACCAAAAGTCCACAATGTTAGCAGTTCTGACTTGAAAAGATACAAATAAATCTTAAGCTATCATGCAGTGAGATGATGTCATTTTAGGGGTTCTGGGATCCTCAGCACTGTGGCCGTCAGAGAACGCCAAGGGCCTACTGTTACAGCCAGCAGTAAGCACACTCACATACGGCTACATAAATACTTTCAAAGAACTTTGCTGATCTGAGTTAAAATTCCTGAATAATTCTGGAAATCATCTTTTGCTGTTACATAACATATGCCACCAGCAGTAATGGTATGAAAATGTTGAGAAAACAGTTTAATAAGGAAAACTTTGTACCCTTAGTTTTACGAACAGGAAGACTAACTTTGTCAGACCATTTCAAAGGCCATAGCACAGGGAAGTCCATGCTATAAAACAAGGGATTCCATGAAACTAACGCCTTTTCAAACATAGGGAAATTTGACATAATCTGACCACATAAATGTTTATTTAGTGAGAGGCTTAGGGCCATCTAATCTAAAAATCTGCATCCAGACCTCAGCTGACTGATTATTAAAAGTTTAGATTAAGTCCCATGAGCAAAAACAACTTTGATGGCTACTGGAAGTGAGAACTATTTTAAGACCTGGGCAAATTGAAGGCTAGTGAGCAGTTTATTTCCACTGAATCCCCTGGGGGGTGCCACTCTCAGTTCTGTCTTCTACACTGCCAGTGAAGGGCAATGTTGTTATTGTAAACTGGAACACTATTGCAGACAAAAGGACAAAATAGTTCAGCTTACCATTCTGAAAACAGTAAGTTAACTGACTCGAACTGTAGCAAGCTGATAACTAAAATCATGACATGATCATACAATAGCCAAGACATGTTTTCATCTGAGCTGGATAAACACTATTCTCCGCTCCAGTGACTAATCAACCCAAGACTTACCTTCATTGGGAGATGTTTTCAACTTGGTGCAAATTCCATAGACATCTCCATAGCTTTCCTGTATCTTTCGTAATGCATCTGTGGACCTGAGCTCCATGAGAGCCCGCAGCTCTGTGAGCGTGATTCCAAAGTCTCCATCATGATTAGCTTCTTTCAAAGAGTTTTTCACACCACTATAAGCAACTGAGTTGTTTGCCATGTCGCCCATTACAAGGATAATTTATTAGGAGGAAAATGTTTCCCAAAAGAATGAAATTTTCACTTGATATATTTCCAAGATGAAAATCTTTTAAATATGAAAATCTTCCTTAAGCCAAACACTCATTGTCTGACTCTGTAAAGCAGTATTAGCAGCAACAATTCCCAGAGAAGTATCTTGACCACTGGCCCATGACTTGTTTCTTCCTCTCAATCTTGAGATGTATACATCTGTAAGAAGAAAAGATTTAGGTGTTAATAGTTCATTCTCAACAATGTTGATTACCCATGCTCGCAAGTGTACTTTTTAAATGCTACCAGGTAGCTAAACAAAGTACACTAGTTACAAATATTCATGAACTATGAATTTGGATCATAGTATAACTTCTTTTTTCTTTTAAAGAAGATTTATTTATTTATTTTATGTGAATACATTTTGGTTGTCTTCAGACAGACCAGAAAAGGGTATGTGATCTCATTACATATGGTTGTAACCCACCATATGCTTGCTGGGAATTGAACTCAGGACCTTTGGAAGAGTAGTCAGTGCTCTTAACTGCTGAGCCATCTCTCCAGCCAATGGTATAACTTCTAAAAGAACAATAACAAAAAAAAAAAAAAGAAAGAAAGAAAGAAAGAAAAGAAAAGAAAAAAAGAAAAAGAAAAAGAAAAAAAGAAAAAGGGTTTATCTAGTAATTAGAACTCAGTCTCAAATGAAAGTGCATCGTTACTGAACATGTGTATGTGTGTTGTATTACCATTATTCAGTTATAAAGTGCTTAGTTCCAACTCTGTTAGTTGCCTTAAACCCATCTTCTCATTTAAGTATTAAAATTAAATAATACTATCTCTTACTCTATCCAGAACACTAAGGCCTAGATAAATTGAGTTTTCAGCTAACTCGATGGATGGAAATAGCTGGTCTCAAAGCCAGAACTCCTTGCCATACATTGGCTTCACTTAGCTTGCTAAACCTTTTCATATGGAACTGTCTGTCAAAGGGCACGAGCCTCAGAAACCGAGTAAGCGTGTTCCTGCATTACTCCTTGACTCCGTCATCCTATGACTCTAAAGCTATCTTCGTTCAGTTCCCTCATGTCACCACCTCCGGACTTTTATCTACCTAAAGTTGCTTCCTATGCCTTCATCTTTTGTTTCTTCATTTTCTCACCGATTATCTAATTAGTCTGCATGTTACTCTATCCTTAGAATCAAGAGTTATGGCAGACTATGACAGATAATAAAAAAATGAGTATAATAAACTATAAAAGTGTAAAAAATGAAATAGATAATAGAAGTTTGAGGAACGAATATACTATTTTAATTTCTTCACTATTTTTTTTCAATTCATCCCTGTAAGAGTACCTAAAACTGACCTGTCAAGCCTTCATCTAACATGCTAAAGATCAGATGTATAATATTCCCTGATAACTGCAGTCTTCCATGATCGTCATTATCCTAGATTCCTGGGTTTGAACTCATATCATCTTTGACCCTTGACCGTTTCAATCTTCGAGTCTGGTGAGGTCTTCCATGACAGCACCTCTTGCATCCATTCAGTCCCTTGCATACTTTGCCCCTGCATTGTTCTTAAAGGCATTCAAGGTCAAGCTTCAGTTAACTGAATCAACCTTGCTGCCTCTCAAACAATCTAAAAGTGTCTGGCACCTGGAAAAGACCCTGGCAAATACAATTACTTTTTACCTATAAAACTGCTAGAAGGATGTATGTATGTATACCACAGTTTGTGGTCATAGACACCAGCAGTCATCAAAGTCATCTGGAAGGACCTACGCCTTCCAGAGTGTTAAGTTCAGTAGAACTAAGTATATACTCCATGACTTACATTTCTATTACATTTCCAGACAATACAAGTGCTATGTGTTCAGGGAGCATCTGACAACTCCTGGCATGGAATGGAAGCTGGTTGTAAAGGCGAGGTAAACATTTATATCCATCTGCTGTGCTGAGGATGCCTGCCTAAGAAACGCTTCCTGGCCTTGTGTTAAATCCATGAGGATACAGAGAAAGATTCTATACGGCTGTTTCCTTCACTGCATTCTTCCTCTCACTTCATAAATCCTACACTTGCCCAATCACTTCCATTTTACTCATCTCCTAGGCCAAGGGAGTTCCCACCTACTCATACCAATTATTATAACAAGCAACTTAAAAACAAAAACAAGCAAACAACAACAACCCCCCCCCAAGAGTGCAGTTGTTTGAAAATCTTCAGTTTCCATACTCAAAATCTGTTCGCTAGAACATCACATTAGCCCTAATATATAGATGACTTACTGTAAGAGATAAAGTTAAGATTCTTGTCTGTGTTGTGACAAGGGTACGTGTGTCCATTTAACTGCTGGCCTGCTACCCCCATCAATCATCACGAATGTGATGATTTGTCTAAGGTATTTGCTACAGAGAGGTTTCTTCACTTGACTGCTTTTTTTTTTTTTTTTTTAAGGAACAGCATGGCTGTAAGTCCTGTATATTCTAGACTGAGATTTAATGAAGAGACTTACAAGTTATCAAGAAAGAACCCTGTTGTTTAAGGTGCCTGGAATGAAGGGAAAGCGGTGCTCGGGGACCAATGTTATTTCAGTAGCACAAAATCATCTTCCCTTTAGCTTTAGTCAGTAACAACATTGTTATTCTTTTTTGAGTTACACACACACACACACACACACACACACTGTACTTTTAGTCACTCCCTATTAGCCTCTGGTTCCCCTCTGAATTCTTTCTCTCACCAGGTCCCCCAGCGACTACTTCCTCTATTAGAATACAATGGCCTCTCTCCACCTCAGGAGCCATCAGCATTTGTGTTCATAGCCTCGCTGTCATCCCCTCTATCCATGGTGAAAGTTAGAGGGACTGATCTTGTGCAGCTGTCCACAGCTGCTGTTTTCATGGTTGCAATGACAACGTCATTATATTGATGGCAGTGATTCATGACACTCTTTTGTAATGTTTGTGTGTGTGTGTGTGTGTGGTGATATACATGTTCCATCTAAAGCTGAGTGTGTATGAGTCATTTATTTTCAACACTGACCATATATGAGGTATGTTTGCATTAACTGTCTCTGCAAAAAAGGAACTTCTCTGTCCCAGGCTGCGAGCTGCACTGTGGAAGCTGGCCTACGGAAGGCAGTTTGCTAACTTGTTTATTATTTAGGGAAGCAACGGTAGCACTCACATTTTTTTCTTTATAGGTACCAATATGTGTCATTTCTCTGAACAGATTTCAATAAGATAAAAGAACGCTATTCACTGGATGTTCTTAAGTATCTTAAGGGATAACAGCTGACCTAGGAGTGGAAGTGCTATACCACGCTCCTACCACTATAATATGGCCTCCACCGAGTTTTCCTATTTACTAGGTCACCACGGACATTTCTGTTGGTCAAAAAGCAGCCAAATAACACCAAATACATGATCTTTACAATCAAATCAATACTAAAAAGAAACTGTTGTGGATTTTGGTTGTCACCTCAACAGCCTCCCCCCCGCCCCCCTTACTAAATCTGAACTGAGTTCCACAGAAAACCATTGGCCCCATGGTCTTCCTGCCTGAGAAGAAACCACTGCCCCCCCCCCCCATGCCCTTCCTACTTCGGAAGTGTGAATGAGACTTCTGTTCTACCAGCTTGTTTCATCTTACTGTGTTTAAATCTGTGAGGACCACGAAGAGGGACTGTGATCACCTAGCACTAGGTGATCCAACAGGGCAGGCCTTCAGGAGGGCTGATGACAGGTGAGTGCATGAACGGATGGGCATGGCTGGGCCTGGGCCTGCCTCCCAGGCCTCCCTAGGCATCGTCTAAGGCCCTGGCTTAAACAATGAGTGAAGTCTGTCCTGTCCTTGATCTTTCCAACAATTTATCAAGAAATTGATTTTAGAAGTTGAGTTTTCTATTACTGCATGAGTCCAGAGCTTTGGTTTCGTACACGATTAAGTTCAGTTTCATTACACTGAGGAAACAGCTTGAGAAGAGGCTGTTCAGGAGAAGCCCCGAAACACAGAGCAGCCGTTCGTTCGTTCTCCAAAGTCTACTACCTGGCTCACCAATGACCTACTAATTACACAGCAGCTGCGCCGGTTCTCTTCTAGATCATCCAGTACCACCTGCTGCTGTTACCGTCTTCACTCTAAGCCTGAACAACAACGCCCAGGGCAACAACCAAAATGCTTTATTTGTTAGCCTTAAAGTTATAGTCATGTAAGAGACAAACTCATTTTGGATTCCAATAAAATACAAACTAGAAACCAGATCGTCTATTTTGATCCTCGTTGTTCTTCAAAGAAATTTCACCTTCCCTTTTAAAGGTTTTAAGAAAAAACTTTCAAGTGGAAGCTGAGACCTCAGAAAGGTGATGTCTTAAAGAAGACACACAAGTCTATTTAGGACACTTAGCCTATAAAATATATCCCAGAACAAATGACACTTCTAACTAAAACACTGTTCGTTGTCTGAGGTTTTATGGAAATAGACAGCTGCTGCCCAACATAGGGCAAGAATAGCCATAATCTTCAAATGGAGAAATTTAGGTGGATTCTTCCCACACACAAGCTTTCCCAGGAATGGGAAACAGAGAAACAGGAGAACACAGAGGATGATTGTTTAGTCCACTTGCTAAGTAAGCTAAGAGACTCTGCTGTTAATAACACAATCTCAATTCCTTCTTTCTTTCACAAGGTGGACTGACTTAGAGACCGCAGGGGAAGTTTTAAGAAAGTTGTCTAGAATCAGTAAATGGCTAATACTGGTAACTCCAGATTTCAAGAATCTTTTACATGAACTAAAAGAAAGATAAGGCAAGAGCCGAGTAATTCATGAAATGAAACATGGAGTCATATACAGCATTCGATGAAGTGATTTTAATACATATACCAACATAAGAGTCCTACAGCCAAAACCATAGGCTGTTATTTATTACTAAGAACATCAGCAATAAGACTACCTTTCAAATGGGCTTCCCAGCTCTTTGATGATTCTAAACGTAAGCTAGTGAGTTGAAGATGTGAGAAGTGTGCTTATTCAATCTATCAAAATTTAAAGCTGAGTAATCGGAAAATATGTTAGATAATGGATCAGGATCCAAACAGACAGATGGGAATGAGGCTAAATTTAATTGGCACACATGTATGATCATCTTATATTTAATTCCAAAACACAACTTTACAAATATGTATAAAAATGTGTCAGCATATATGAACAACAAAGGCCAAATTTATCAAAGCTAAATATGTGTTAAATTGATATTACTTGGCTTTATCAAGTTAATGGTAAGGTGTCAACCTTAATCACAAAATCACCAATTTTCTGGAATAATATTACATTTTGTAAAACGAATTTAAACATAATATTAACAATAAGCACAGCCCTCACTCTGTTAAGTAACAGTTATAAAGGAGTCATATAATTTAAAGGATATGAAAGATAAAATCCAATTTCCCATTTTACAGATACTGAAGCTAAACACTCTTGATCACCAAGTATTAAACACCAAATCACTAAAACAAAAGTCAATGACTAACCCTGAAATCAGGGTACATGTCCTAACAATATGCTGATATTAATTAAGGTCTACCTGCCATCCAGTGAAATAACTGTCACTACACTGTAAACTTAACCAGTAGATAGATCAAAGAACTCAAAAATAGTTTGGGATTACAGCTTTCTCACAAAAGAACATGTAGAGAGAACTCCTTCTTCTGAACACTCTCCTACCTCAGCATGTGTGGAATATGCGTGCCCATGAGTGTATCAGCATAAAATCAATTCCATTTCCTTTGTACCCAGACAAGCAGTTAAGAGTCGGATCACTAACCTCTGTAACTGTTTCTCTTTGTGACCAGCCTTTTATCCATAGCTGCTTTGTAGCTTAGAGAACCAACCTGCCCCGGCAAGTCTTCCTCAATTACATTCAAGTTAGTGTGGACAACCTGAACTTCAGCCCCCAGAGCTGAGGCTCTCAACCTTCCTAATGCTGGGAGTCTTTAATACAAGAATTCCTCAGGTGGTGGTGATCCCCAGCCATAAAATGATTTTCATTGCTATTATATAACTGTAATTTTGCTACTAGTATTCATCAACATATAAAGATCTCGGTTTTCCAATGGTCTTAAGCGACTCCTGTGAAAGGGTCATTCAATGACCAAAAGGGCTTTGACTTAGATGATCACAACTGCAGCCTTAAAGGTACCTTGAGGGGGTGGGCAGATAATCACCACATGTTAGACCAGACCAAGTGCCTACCTCACTGAAAAATTACAAAAAGGAAAGAAATGCTCTATGCTGACTTGCGTCTCAACAAGAAAACTATAATTCTTCACGATGCTTCCACAGCAGGAGTGCAAAACACCTTTCATCGGATTCCTGCCCTAAAACCCTGAAATCTATCAACAACTGAAATATTTCTTAAGAAGTGATAGTACCTCCTTACTGCTAACTAGGAGATATAATTCTAACAGTGGGAAGAACATGTGATCTGACACTATAGTTTCAGACAGCATATGATTTAAAAATCACGATTGGTGGGAGCTTCCTTTACAAATTACAGTGCATCCAAATTATTTCATTAAATCAGTTAGAAATTGGGTTAGGAATTAGGAAGCCAAAGGAAAAATTAAATTTAATATGACTCAGAACTTCTGTTTTTATACTTTTAAAAGAACTTAAGGAAAACCTATTCATCTAAAAGAACATGGTCTACACAGCTTATTTAGACGTTAATTCCTATTAAATGCATGTTCTCTCTCTGTCATACACACACACACACACACCTACCCACCCAAGCAAGATATCATCTATACAGAACTGATACAGCAGAATACAAGCACTGTTCACAATGCCTGATTAATCAATCTCAATAGATTCATGCCTACCATTCTCACTCCCTCAGTAACTTACTTATCTCCTAGAAGACTATTCCAGGCAGAGACTGAGTACTGTAAAAGTAGTTGCAGCTGTGTCAAACAGTAAGCCCAGCATGAATGCTCCGGCAAATGTGTGGGGGTGGGCGAGGGTGGGCGCGGGGGCGGATTCTCTGAACAGAAGAGGATCTAACCTGCTCTCTCATCTCAGCTGTTTTCTCAAATCTCTAACGATTTGAGTCACCTCTCTGTGTCTTTCCCAGTGAACTGTGACCTCAGGATAGGATCTGTCCTATTGATTTTTAACCCTCATCTGTGTCTGGGATATAGTGAGGGTTCAATGTTTATTGAGTAGAAATGCTTTTAGTTTGTGCCTTGAGCTGTAATCTATTTGAAAAGGCAGCTCTGCATAAAGTAATGGCAATTCAATAACAGAACAACAACAACAACAAAAAAAAAACCTTACAACATGTTTAAAATATATTCTAATTCCTGAGAAGGTTAGCATCTGATGAGTTTTCAAACCATCTTGGTATTAAAAATGAATCGCTTTTACTTCCCTTTGAATCCTTTTAGACAGTAAAAAATAAAAAGTACTCCAGGCTTGGTGACACATGCCTTTAAGTCCAGCAACGAGGACGTAGGATCTCTAGGAGTTCAAGACCAGCCTCATCTACACAGTGAGTGGCCAGCTAAGGCTTCACTAAGGCTTCATAGTGAGACCCGGCTTAACAAACAAGCATGTATACATGTACATACATACATACATACATACATACATACATTTCAGAGAGTCTCAAATGAATTATACACTACTGACAACCATTTTATTATATGTAAGTATACTGTAGTTGTCTTCAGATGCACCAGGAGAGGGCATCAGATCTCTTTATGAATGGTTGTGAGCTGGGATTTGAACTCATGACCTTTGGAAGAGCAGTCGGTGTTCTTACCCACTGAGCCATCTCTCCAGCCCCTACTGACAACCATTTTGAACAATTGTCCTAGATCACTGAGAGCCGGCCAAACAACAATTCTGAGCCTTCCCATTTCATAAACCTTGGAGGATATGGCACGCTCATTTGAGGAATAAGCTGTTAAAGTTAACCGTGCCAAATAGAAATATATCAAATCAGTAGAGGAATTAACTTAGCAAGGGCTCCTTATGATACTCCCAACTCCCATCTAGTAAAGGCTATTTAATCAAATTCCAGCTTCTCTGCAGGAGAAAGCACTTCCTCAGTGACCGGTGATTCCCATGTTCCTGAACCTGAAAAGCACACAGTCCTTCTTTGACTTCCCGGCAACCTTTGCTACTCTCTGCCACGCCCCCCTCCCCATTCCTGAAGTCTCTGTTTTAATCCTTCCACTGCAGTTCTCTCTCTGGCTTCACGGTTTCACTTTCCACAGCTTGCTTTGCTTCTTTGACTTCAAGAAAGTCAGTCAGTGGGGCAGGGTTGGGTGATAGTAACTGTTTTCATCTGGTTTTAGTCACAGAAAATGAGATTGGCTTTTAGATAATCAAAATGTATTTGCAAGTGCAAGTGTAAGAATTTCGTTTGTTTTTCCTCTTATTTCAGAATTTCACAAATAAATTAAAACACACACGAGTCTGGCTCAGAGAAAGTATTGAAAAAGCATCTTTATCTCCCCTTAGCACATCTTGTTCCCACCAACTTTTCATCTATAAAAGTGTATGCCAGCCTCAACAAGGCAAGGCACAGGCTGGCCACTTAACCACGCTTCTGGGCTTTTGATAACTGCTTTCCAGCACATACTAAGACTACATGTTCACAACAACACAACACTTAGTGTATACAATGAAATTTTCAAAGTCAATGAACCAAAGCACAGATATCTTAATGATAACTAGAGACCCGTTTGCCTTATGATCAGGTAAGTTGGTAGAATCTTATCCAGTGGACAGGTGACATCTATATCTATGATATAGATATAGAGGAGATTAGCCTAATCTTGCAAGGACGTACCTACGAAATCAACAAACCACACCCTCTCAATTTAACTAACCACGATACACTTTTAAGGTTAATGCTCCTATGTCCTGCAAATCTATGCTTCTCAGTCACACTGCCTACTTATTGGTAACGTTAGTAGGGCTCCACCTCAGAAATGTCTTCAGTTGATGCAGCACACAGTAAGAAAATTTACATTTCTTACTTCTGGGATGCTGAGGATGGAATCCTGCTGTCACGCTGGTAAGTCACTATTTTATGAGACTGTGCCCTGAACTTTTGACTCATGAATTAACTGTTGTATGTCCATCTTGAACCAAAAGTTCCTGGGCATAATAGGCAAATTACTCATGAATTCCACATGGTGCTAGTCTTAATTTGCATCAATAAGTCAAGGCAGATTATTTTCTAAAAATATTTTGTGAGCTGGTACTTTGGACTTTTTTGGTTTTAATACTAAGTACAACTGATATTTTTCTACTTAAGTCTCATATTTCACAAGTACTGTGAATACTTTTCTACTTCAAACTAAAAAAATTTAAATACCTTAAGGCACCGATTTTAACAAATTTAAGAAATGTTCTAATTTAGATATAGCTACCTCATTCATATCGCTAAGACAAACTATACTTTCCCCCCCCCATTCTATTGATCTACTTAGGCATTTTAAACCTTTCATTTTTACAGTAACATTCTTGGTTGCAAAGATTTCTGGTTGGGGAAGGGTGCTTCTGAAAAGCTCCAAAATAAGGTTAATTTTATATAATCCTGTGCAATTTAACAAATATAAGAACATACTATATCTCCGGTTAAATATGAGAACCAAATGTTCTATCATTTTCTAGTCTCTCTGGTGTTGAGATTTTTAGCTACAGTCAAGGAAGAGATTTCTAATTTAAAACAGTGTTTTTCCCTTCTGCTCAGAAGCTAAGAGGCACCATGATCGCTTGAATGTCACGCCAGCTGCTGCGCCGGCCTACTCAGTGCTTAGGAGCTTCTAGCCTGTCAATTCACAAGAACCTACACTTACATGCTTAAGGAAACAGGATGCTCATTATGTCACTGGACAGCCTCACAGAAATAAAGCTGGCAGTGCTGAGGGAGGCTAACTCTTTTCTGTAAATATGAGCTTTCTGTTTTATTAACTGAAAATTCTGTATTTCAAAGATCTGGCCCAGCACTTCAAAACTGAGCACCAAGCTAAGAGGGCGAGGCACTTGCCCATGTCATTTCTATTGTATTTATGAAGTTTGTAGATGGCCTTTTTGCAATTTCTAGCTATAGGTACTGAAGAGGAGCTTGAAAAATAAGCTATATTTTGAGAAGATAATAGGCAGCGTTTGATTGATTCATGGTTACCTCAATAAAGTGCAAAGGAATGTGTTAACTGTGGTGCCCTCCATCACATCCCCAATGGTCCTCTAAGCTCTTCCGAATCTTTCTCCTTTTACTCCCCCACCCCCATCAATTCCTGGCCTTCCTTTGTTCTGACTGTAACTAAAGGCCAGTGCCACCCAGTAAGGTCATCACTTAGAACTGCTCTATTTTTCAGATTTCCTCTCTGGCACAACTTTTCTCATTAGTTTACCATATCTTGTCACACATTCTGACTTCTTAGGCCACCAGACTCCTTAGCAATACTAGCTTCCCTCAAAAGCTAATGTCCCAGTGTCTTAATATATGGCTTTCTCTGATCTTTCTACTATGCCCATCTGGTTAATTAATGACTCCTTGAAGACACAAACCATCTGAATAAGGAATAATAATAATAATAAATAATAATTATTATTATTATAATAAAAGATATCTTTAATTGAGGTAGGTGAAGAAAGAGAGAGGGAGAGAGAGGGAAAGGGAGGGAGGGAGGGAGAGAGAGAGAGAGAGAGAGAGAGAGAGAGTGTGTGTGTGTGTGTGTAGAAAGGTCTCAGTATGCATATCTAGATATTGGCTGGACTTGGACTTGATGTAATAATCCTCCTGTTTCTGTCTCTGGTTTGCTCACACCAACCATACCCACTGAAAACCAAAATAAAACACTTCTTAAGGCTAGACATAGCGATACGCCTTTAATCCTGGCTTTCAGGAAGCAGGGGAAACAGAGGAAAGCCAACTGTTCTGAGTTCTGGTCTACACAACAGGTTCTAGGCCAGCTAGGGCTGTATGAGACCTTGTCTCAAACCAAACCAAAGAAAACCAAACCACAAAACCAAACCCAAACTAAATTTAAAATACACCCCCCCACACACACACAAAGAATCAGGTTTTATTTCATTAATAACTTAAATGAGTCACCGTAATAGACAACCGACTGACATCTTATCTCCCCAGAATAGTCCTATTCTGAGTTCACGACTCCCTTATGTTATTGGCACTCCTGGAGTAAGCCTGTTTCCTTAACTGCCATTGCAGGCCAGCGTCTCAAAGCCTTTTCAGTTAGGTTTCTCACTCGGTTTGCCAACAGTCACACACATTCTACCCTAGGAAAGACCATTTCTTCCTCTTCCCTTAAGAAGCATCCCTCTCCTGGATTTTCTTAACCCACATGCTATCCAGTTTCATCTCCTCCTACCACACCTACTAGAAACATCTGTCCTCAATGCAACTTCATCCCTGATTCTCTCCTTGAGACTGGCAACGGGATCCATCCCTAAGCATATACTACTGAGATAAGATTACAGTGATTAATGATCTCAGGTTGCTTTCCAGGCCCTACCGTTCTCTACCGAGCTGTCTCATTACCCAGCATTCCTCTCTTCTATTCACTGTATCACTCAGATCTCATACGTCTCTAACCAGATTCACTGGCTTTTTCAATCTTTACAGCATCCTAAATAAAGGCTTGACTGCATCCATCTGCAGGACTCTCTAGGCAACTCATATAACAACATGGCCTCCGTCTGCTACCTTGCCCTCTTGCTCCAGGTTACATTACGGCTGTGGACCCACATCTAAATATTTTGCAGCACTTCAAGTGAAATCACAAATATTATACTTAACCCTGTCTCATCTAAACAGTTTCTTCCTAAAGTTTCTATATCGGTCCCAAAGACATCTGAGAAATCCCTATGTCCAATAGTCACAAACACTCTACCCCATGAAAGACCATTTATTTTTCTTCCCTTAAGAAGCATTACCTCTCCTGGATTCTCTTAACCCACAAGCTATCCAGTTCCACCTCCTTCTACCACACCTACTAGAAACATCTGTGCTCAATGCAACCTGACGGTTGTTCACAGTCTACAAAGGAAAAAGACATGTGTACAAGCAAGTACAAACATGACCCAAGGACTCACAAAGGAAATGGTGAACAAACAACAAAATATTAATGAGCACGTGACTTCAAGAACAACTTCCGGCTTCACTGTCTAGAATATATAGCTCACTTGAACCAGGAGTGCAGGGTAGTCAGATAAAAAACAGCCATGACACTCTGATGCCATCGGGAGCATGCCAACAAGGAGGTGGCACAAGAAACAGCTGGTCTTGTGATAAAAAGAATTATTTCTATCTCCAAAGAATTTCACAGAAATTAATCTTCTCTCTTAAAGTACAACCTGAGCTTCCATTACAGAATGCTAAAATAACAGCAGCACTCACATAAAAAGGAAGATAAGGGTGGAGGAGATGGCTCTGCAGTTAAGAGCTGTAGCAGTTGTTCCAAAGGACCAGGGTTCAGTTCCCAGGACCCACCCACACCTGTAACTGCCCACGACTCTAGTTCCAGGGGATCTTGGAGTCTCTGGTTTGCAAGTGGGAGCATACTCCACCCATCCCCCACACAGAGGCACACACATTTAGGTTAACATAAAGAAAAATAACTGAAACTGTGGGTTAACATAGAACCAATGAGAAAGCACATAATCCTCTAATTTGCTGACTCTGTGGTTCTCTGCTATTAATAAAGACAAGTGAAATCACTTTATAAGACTAAAGATATTTGTGTGCCATCTTTTGAGAAGACCAAAACCAAGTTTCATTTCCCTTCTTAGCAGTAAAGAACATGAAGTGAATGAACAAGGAAGATGAGGATTACCTTGAGGACAGTGACAGAAACTGGGAAGCCCTCTAGAGGTCTAACAGACCTACATGCTAGCGAAGGGCCCCCACTACCACACTGGTGCATGCTGACCTAATGAAAGCTGACCTATTCCTTTCCCATTAATTGGCTTCTCCTTCAAGGGATGCTTGCATTGCCCCCCTTCTCTGGCCTAAAAACACAGAAGCAATCCATTTATGTGCCCCCATGGTCTTCCAGGGTCTCGGTAACACATGCAGCGCACACTGCAACCTCGTGTGCAGACTGCATTTTTCCTTGTTAAACCCCACGAAGGTCTGAAGGCAGAGTCATTCATTTCTGCATCTCCTAGTGACCACTCCAGCAACAGTCCTTTGTCCATAGAAACTGTTCAACACAGGCTAATTAAACTGGACTGGCACACACGTGGCGACACCAATAAAGACAGCACGGCCCTTTATGAAGTTCATTCCGGTGCCAGCAGGACGGCCTACAGTTCACAGAAGCCAGGATTCCTTCACCACTCACAAGGCCATGTGGGCCACCAGCTAACCAGAACAGGAATGATGGTTACTCCACAGCTTCACAGACCCCATGTCACATTTTCTTGAACTAGCAGAGTGACCTTAATAAATACTGTTGTACATTCTTAATTTTTAAAACGTGAGCAAATTGTTCATTTTAACTCTCTGGACTTAGCTTGCTATTAGAGCCAGCGCAGATACAGAATAGTGAATACTTAGTGAGCTCAAGCTATTGTGAGGATTTTGACTAGCAACGAAATATTCTAACTAGTTTCCTACTATACATTTAATATTAACCCTGTACTATGGAGCGTGCATATTATACATTTATTAAACAGACAAATGTGTTAATTTTGGTCTTTGAAGGTGAAGTCCTTTTATACAGTGACTCCAAATAAAATTTAAAAATTTCAAAAAGTTGAAGAATTTTATAACAGCTAATTTCCAAACTAGGCTGGTTCATATTTGAAAGAACAGTAAATGATCACCTAAAGGGGGAAGAAAAGTTTCCTTCCTGTGGTCAAAATCAGATATTTAAATTATTAAATATTTACGATTCTTGAAAAAAAAATAACCATTAAAGAAAACTAAGACCAAAACCTGGAAAACTCTTTGCTGCACAATATTTAGGGAGGAAGCACAGAAATATAGGCACCCAACAATTATAACCAAATGTGTAAAGAGACAAGAACTGGCAAACCCTAGGAAGCACTGAGCAGCAACTTCCAGGTGGCATTTTAAATAACAAATGAAAGATGAATACATTTAAAAATAAACAGTAAGCACAGTTCCCTAATGTTTCAAATGTCATCTGTACCACACAAAGTCAAAATCCTGTATTTATTAACTGCTTGGCATTCTGATTTTAATCTACTAACAGTTTACTAAAATGCCATGTACAATGGCATCAATGTCCTAATCGTATGTCCTGTGGCCACTTTAGTGATGAACAGCAAGTACTGAGTAACATCTCCCATACACTTACGAATAAACCAAGAGCCTTGCCTGTCTGAGCAAGGAAAGGAAAATGGAAAATGGGACACACGGCCTTCAGAAAAACCTTCTTAGAATCTGAACACAGAACACCAAGTATAAACGTCCAGGTCTTTTTAGGGAAGAAGAGAAAAAGCTTCAGACTTCGATCGACTTAGTCTGTCTTGGCAGCAACATCTAGGAGGAATTAAAAAGTAAAATCCTTGTATTAGGTCAAGCCAAGTGACAGCGCCACTTCTAGAGATGAAAACCAGTACAACAGCAGCAGTTTCACGAGGTTGAACGCAGTACATGGAGGGGAACAGAAAGAACACTTTGCACAAATGTCCTCAAAAGAATAAAATAGAGCCCAAGATCTATGATTATTAGATACACTGAATAAATTAGTTTAACTCGATGGGGGATGCATCACATAGGGCTGGTCAACCAGAGCAAAGCAAGCCAAGACTGGTTAGGCTGGAGAAGGAAAACCCAGCCTTAGTCATTCAGCGCGAAGCAATCTAAGCACACAGTGAGGTTTGGTAGTCTTTGTGCCACAGATGGAAAGAGGTGAATCACTAACAGTAGTTACCAGATTTAAAGCGTACACCTGAGCAGGTACTGTGTGCTAAGTCATTTGTGGTACACACATAATATGGCTCATGCTAGGTGATCCTCCCAACCCCCATGCACAAGGTGCAATATTATATATTCCAATATGTTCTTTAGTAATTTCTTACTCTTTTGTCTATGTAAGCTGTCTGTAGTGAAAAAATAGGAAGGAATGGAGAGTTTCTGATGATGACCTTTAAAAAAAACTTCAAGTGGGACTGCCGAGATGGGACAGTGGGTAGTGTGTGTGCAGTGAAACCATGGGCACCTGGGTCCAGATACCCAGGATATTCAGTGCTATGTGAAAGCCAGGGGTGGAGGCACCATTTGTAATCCTCCCTTTCAAACTGCCCACCATTAAAAAGGATCTCAGATGTTTGCTGGTCAGTCAGTCCATCTGACATGGGAGCTCTTGGTGCAGTGAGCAACCCTGTCTCAAAAAAATGGGTGAAAAGTGACAGAGAAAACACCCAATGCTGACACCTGGCCTCCACTCCATACATGTGCCCAGTCAAAACCACGAGTACAGGCATACTCATATAACACAGACAGACAGACAGACCGATAGACAGACCGACACACACACACAAACACATGCATAAATGGAATTTAAACACCATAAATCAGGTAACTGGCATTCTGATTTTTATATCCATCTCACCGATGCTGTCAGGACGAGTCAGAGTGAGGCATCTAGAATACAGTTGCCCCAAGCTACAGCGCCTCCCAGTCTGACTCATTACAGGGTAAATCTACTACAGGATATGATAATTCCCATCCTGTGAAATCCTCTCAGGGACAGCTAGTCCTCTCCTTCCCAAGATGAGACACGTTCACACCATCATCTGCTGTGTGTTCCTTCTCCAAATCTGAGTGTAGAAATGAACATCAGAGGAACAAGATTTTCAGCTAGGCTATCCTGGCCCTTAATCCTTAGCAGGTCACATTTGCAGGCCTCAGTTTTCTTATGTGTGTGCAAATAAGACGAACTATCTTCCCCTCCTGACCTACACTTCTCAGGTTCAACTCCTTCCGCATCCCGTGGGCAATTCCTTCTCTGCGTCTGACTGGCTTCCCTACCACTTTCTCTCTCTCCCAACCACTACCTCTATACTTCCTCAGTAGAGTCCAAGGTTCAGTACCCACTTAGGACTTTCTTAGATTCCTACCCTACTCTATATGCACTGTGGAATATAGTCGTGTGTATCTCTGCACATGCAGGGTATTAAAGGCTAGTGCACACCTCTACACTCCACGTAAGAGTGTGTGTCAGTGCTAAGTTCACACTGCAACTACACACTGCTATTTTCCTTTCCAAGTTCTGTCTGTTGCTTTCACTTGCTTGACACTAAAATTTCAAACTCTAAGCCTCAATTCATTCCAGTAGCCGATTCTGGTTGTCCTAAAGAGGGAGTAATGCATGGCACTCTAGCAGAGAGAGTTTCTACCAGCCCAGTACATGTTGCATTTCCAGAGTTTATTTTTAACACCCCCCCTCCCCTATCAACAATATACTCTGGAGCCAGTGTCTCATAGAATATTTCAGAAATGCTCCTCCAGGCAATGTATCTACTAACACTTACCAGCAAAAGCAACTCTTGGATCTCCTGCTCTATCTACTCAATATTCAGCCAGTCCAGTCCGTCTATAACAGTGGCTCTCAACCTGTGGGTCACAAGCCTTGGGCGTGTAAGGGGGTCACATCAGATATTTGGATTATGATTCATAACAGTAGTGAAATTTCAGTTGAAGTAGCAATAAAATAATCTTATGATTGCTGGACACCACAACACAAGGAACCATTTTAAAAGCTCTTAGCGTTAGGAAGGTCAAGGACCACTGCTCTCTAACTCTCTACCTTACTTGTGAGGCACAGTATCTCACGGAACCCAGAACTCGTCACTTGGCTAGAGACTGCCTGGCCAGCAAGCCACAGAGATTGTCCTGACTACTCCCAGTGCTGAGTCTACAGATGTGTGCTGCCCGACCCAACCTTTTACGTATGCCCTCAGAATCTGAACTTGCTGAGCACATTTCCCTGGCCCATCAAATTCTCCTCTGTACATTCTGTCTAGAACTATTGAAATTTCATATTATCTCCTATATAAGAGTTATAGGTCCTGTCCACTAAATACGTGGCTATCAGCACTTCAGGGGTGCCGTAAGGAGTAGAACTGAATGGGACATCATTTCTGTGTGATGCAGTTAAAAATCCTTCTTGTTATGGCAAATGCCATTCCGAGAGCACAAGGATTTCTATTTACACGAAGCAGCCAGTGCTGATGTTATTTATAAATAGGTAAGCAAGCAAGGTGACTAGAACGCAGTAAGAAAATACATAGAAGATAACAATTTACAGGTAGTTTTTCATTTATCAAATATTTAATGCTGAATGTTCCTAATACTTTATTACAATATAGTGCCTCTTTCAACTAGTGTATATATTTCAAGACCATCATGCCCATTTAGTGTTAAACTATGAATGCATATTAACACAAGAAGAGCACAGATCTTTAAATATTATCTCTTTAGTCCCAGGTATTGTGGGCAGAGAGGAAGACACCCCCACCCCCCAAAAAAGTTACCCAGAACAACTGCCTCCTACTATAGGTATAGTAAGTATATAATTGTTTGTAGTGTTTGCTTTAGATAGGATTTCACTAAGCATGGCAGGCTGTCCTGGAACCCATAATCCTCCTGTCTCAGCCCAGCCCAGATGCATATCCTGATTCCTTCCTTCCTTCCTTCCTTCCTTCCTTCCTTCCTTCCTTCCTTCCTTCTCTTCATGGTTATTTACAGTTCCATAAAATTGAAAGGGAATAAGGGGGTAGTGGTGATGGTAATACCACCTTTCTGATTAGAGTCTTTGGGGACTGGCAAGAAAATGCAAGGAATTTGAATGAACATAGGGAGAGGTAAACTGTGAGCACAAGTCAGAATTAGAAGAAAATTCTTAAGAACTGTTCCTGCCATAGCAAAGATATCTTGTGTTACATTCCTTTGGCTTACTGAGGTAAGAAAAACCTCTCAGTTTATTATATAACAAATAATTATAATAAGGACACTAATATAATAATTATAATAACGACACTATAATAACAATAGCTAACACTCACATGGTCTTCAATTTGCCTTATTTGGTTGGTACCATAGGATGAACATATAGTACAAAGTTCTGAAATGTTCTTAAGTCTGAACATTTTGAGGGTCACGTTGGATTCTGCAGCATTTATAATTTTCAAGTTAGGGATATTCTGTCTACTGAACACAAAATATAAAATATAAAAAAACACCAAAAACTGTAACAGTTCTGGCCCCAGGCATTCCAGATAAAGGAGACTCAATCAGCACCATGTGTTTTATGAAAGTACAGATAGGTAGGCTAATTAATCCTTGCAAGGTCACACAGGGCAGAGCTGGGATTCACATTCGGTTCCTGTGACATATCCCTCCACATCTCTATGGTCTTTGCATGTATTTAAAAGGACACTTGACCTCTCTGAGATGAACATCTATTTGGAAAGACAGCAATTCACTAAAATAAAAATAGCCTACCATTAATGTGAAATATTGCCCTGCATTACTGGAAATGCTATTACAGAAAGCATACTTACTCGAATCAGATATCTGAGCACTTAAAAAAATGGTCAAATGCTATAATAACCCCAAATCTGCAATGCTTTTACAGGTATTACAGAAACCCTAGCTACACAGAGGGAGGGCTAATATTTATTTTAAAAGCAGATACTAAAATTCATAGAGTTCTAATCTTGAAGCATCTCCATTTTAAAAATAAGAGACTTTTGTTATCATCAATATTTACACTGAAACTCATTAGGTAAAAGGCATCATATTACATTATAGAAACAAGAAGAGGCAGAGGGTAAAAGTCCTATTAAGTTTACAGTCCAAGAACAGAATCCTTCATTAAAAATGGATTAGGAAGCATCAGTTTGTTCTAGCAATAAGTCTATGTTCATGCTTTTCATAAAACATGTATGCAGCAATTTATGTCGTTCAGTGTCAAAACATCTCTGCCATGCTAACTCGCCTATTCTGAAGGCAGCACTACTGTTTAGTCTTATAAATTATGATTCTGAACTCTAAGAACATTTCTGCTATTGCTTGATCAGCAGTAGACCCCTGGAGAGTGTAGTATAGCACGAGACTGACATACACCTGCCAAATGAATCAACAGAACCACAAATGTAGATTTTTGCAACCTCTCTAGTGTGTGACTATCACCTAACGTAGAGCTGAAGCAATGATGTCCTTGTAACTGCATTCTGGAGAAGTGGCCTCTACACCTCGTCTATCAGTTGATTCCTCTGCTTCAAACACTGTGATAAATATTAGAAAAGAACCCTTTCTACTGCCCTAGTCACCAGGGTAATTTCAGTATGGAAAAGAAGACTGCTTTACCTGAAAGTTATGACATGGCAGGGCTAAATTTTAGGTGTCAGTATTTCCCAAATTAAAGAACAGAAAGTTTTGAAAACAATGTTGAAAAATATGCTGGGTCATTTGCATGCAGGTGTCTAAGGCTCAGGGAGGACTGCCCTACATTCATGTATAGACTGGGAAAAACATGAGTTCAAAGCCTGTCTGGCTGATGGGAAGCCCTGGTTTCTTTGGGTTTTGTTTGTTTGGTTGGTTGATTTTTGTTTAGGTGTTTGTTTTGCTCTTTAAGAATAACTAATATAGAAATCTATTTAAGCAGAAGAATATAATTTAGTAATCTCAGATTAATGTTGTTACATATAAAATATTCCTTCACAAGGAAGAGGCGACTTGCTATCTAAGTCGCAAAACCCCGGAGCTTAGATTTTTGACATTTTACACATAAGAATCATTAGGTGGTGGCAGCTGGGGGAGAGGCAATGACAGAGAACTTCCCAGTCTCTCCCAATCATAACAAGTATGCACTTAAAGACGATGGTTTTCAGTGTATTCTCAACAATTTATTGCTGTAGTTATTGTGAATGTACTAAACCACAGAAGGTATTTATTACAAAAGAAATCAAGGCAAGCTTTCACATCGGATGGCCGCAGATCTCCTGGTGATGCATGCTCTTGTGGTGATAGTCCTGTGGTGGTGTCAGCTACAGCTGCCATCTGGTTGCTTGCAGCACTCCCTAAGACCACAGCCTCCTGGATAAGGTTTAAAATATAAACACTGTATTTTAAGCTTTAAACAAGAGTGATCTGACCATGGGTAACTATGTATATATTATTGGCATTACAGGATAAAGTCACCGGCAAAGCTGGTGTAATATAGTCTTCCCTGCCTGAGACTGTTACTTAACCAAAGGTATAAAGTTGCAACTAGAAACAACTCATTCATTTGACAGCTGTTGCCACATTCACACAAAACAAAACTTCCAGAGCCCTACATTTATACAACATAATTACCCTTCTAATTTGCCATTTCTGAAACAATTCTAATTCCCAAATTCCCAGATTTAAAAAGCAAAAATTAAAACTGTTATTATTACAAGACCAAAGAAAAGCACCATCCCCACCCCTACCACAAAGAGGCAAATCATTCTCTCCATAGAATTCTGTAGAACTATTATCTATACGAATTTTAAATTCAAGTCATTCTCTTAACAAAAGAGGAGGAAGAGGAGGAAGAAGAGAAGGAGGAGGAGGAGGAGGAAATCTCCCCCAAATCACAGTGCGACTCTGAAAGTTATTTCAGATTTTTAAAATATTAACGGCCTTACATATCCAGTAGTTCCAAGAAAGTATATGAGGGCAGAGAGCAACTTTCCTAATCACTGCCAAATGATAGTGAATACAGACTCTGCAGGACATTAAACACCTTGTATTTTACATGGATCTTGGGCCTAGCTTCTGAGACGCTCCTGTGCAGAGCCCAGCTGTTTTGAGTGATTTATCCACAGGAGTTTAATTTCAATTGTGTGGAGGGGAGTGGGAGGCAGTGATTATACCTTCCCCAAATCTTTCCAGCACATTAATGAATATTTTAAGGAATAGTCTCCAACTGAGATTAATTTGTCTAGCAAATATTCTCCTTTTAATTTTCCAATGGCAATCACTGATCCACCACACTTTAAATGGAAGTTCACAGACCAAGCTTACAGTGGAACTTACGCTTCACTCATTTTAAACCTGAAAATGCCACAGAACCAATGTACACACACCCCCCCACACACACACACACACACTCTTCAAAAGAATATGATGGTGACGGAAAGCCACTTACTCCCTGAAATGCACAGACCAATTCCTTCAACTCTGTGGGGATTCCTACCTCCGGGTTCCAAACCATAGATGAGTATTCTTTCTTTTCTACAGCATCAAACCCTCAGGTGTAGCTATTCAGAATTTCACCGTGGTAATATCTATACCTACATCTATAGCTATCCTCTTTAATATAAAAAACAAGAGTATGGCAAGGAAGAGAGTTTATATGCCAAATGGTGGATTATATGTTCAAAGACTGCACAAAAAAAGACAGGGGATGGAAATTTTAAAATATTAATCTCTGTATTTGGACTCCTTAGAAGGGTGGAGTATATAAATATGAAATAGAGTCATCTCAATAAAATGAAGGGCTTGCAGATTACCACCAAGTCAAATCTAAGCTTGACTGTATAATAAACTACTTTAAGTATGAAAGGCAGTAAGGACACCAAACTGTTGCCCCCCCCCCCCCCATGATTAATTAAGGAAAAGCACTCTGCTGGAAGATGTCTCTGATACCAGGAAAACCTGGCCAACCTTGGAGGTTGAATACAATATTTGAAAGTACCAAAAACCAAAAACAAAACCAACCAACCAACCCAACCAACCCAACCAACCCCTCCCTTTCTGCAATGGGTCAATGCTTAAGGCAGCCAGCGGGAGGGGAAATCATTCCTAGAGAAAGTACAATTGAGAGGATTGTGGGGTGAGTGTGTGTGTGTGTGTGTGTGTGGTGCACATGGGGGTGGGGACAGGGATGGGAGGACCACAGGATAAATCATTCTGCTTAAAAACAAAGAACACTTGAATTTCCGGTCATTCAAAATGAAGTACACGCATGCGTAGTACTCTAAGTCACAGAACATCAATTACTCTTATGGTAGCTAACTACAACCTTCCTGGTTATAATAAATTACTATAAGTACACAACCATGTGTCCACCTTAAACCTTAAGGAAGTCTTGTCCCTCAAGTCTACAGATCAGCACATTAAGAGAGATCACCAGGTAAGGCTCCAAACTGAGACCAACGACCCATTAACTTCCATGAAGATATGTGGGATTACTCTGAGGGGGCCTCAGTATTATTCATATTTTATCCATAGGAAATGAAATAACCAAAGCTAAAAAATACAGAGGGGAAAAACACAGAACAGTGGTCAACACGGTAGCCATGCCCCTGGCTTAAAGAAGCCTTAAAATTCCATTAATTTGTCTGTCTCCTCCCTATAATTTCAAAGAACACAAATAGTTATGAAGAGTATAAGAAGTATACTAGTAAGCCAAGGGCTCTCAATGAGAAGATGAGGCTTTTCATCTTCAGAAAAAGAAGCCCCCTCAAGAAGACATGGATGCAATGCACTCTTAGCAGAAAAATTTAACAAGGTCCCAAAGGTAAGAATAAGGCTACAATACTACTAACACATAAAGCAAAAGCCACCTGCCAATTAGTTGGTGAGTTAGAAAGGCCCAGACATGGAGGAGCTCACAGAAAACAACAAGGAATTTGACTGCTGTTCTGCTATGTCCAGTTCAATTTGGGGCTATGATTATTATGGCTTCTGTGAGAGTAAGGGAGGGTAGAAGTATTCCGTAGACTTGGAAGTTTAACTTAGAAGCAAGATTGCTTGGTTTATTCCTATATGTGTAGAAGCAGGTGAGCACGACTGGTATGAGCAGGTGTATATGAAAGTAGAGACAGAGTCTGTTCCCCTAGTGCTGGAGTTGCAGGTACTTTGCACCTGGCTTGTGCGGATTTTGTGATCAGTCCTAGGGTCACCATGATTCAGCAGTAAGCACTCTTAGCAGGTGACCTAGGACAACCGAAACTCTAATCCACTGCCTTCCTACTCCCAGTGCAAGCCAGTCTGTGTAAAAACTTTCAAACGTGGACATCAGTGAATCATGAAAAATAGGATGACTAGTGACCAAAAATAGAGGTGACTAACACAAGGGGGGGGGGAAAACAAAGCACATTCAAACCACAGCGATGCCACCATGGAAATCAATCCCTTCATGAAATACAGAAGAATTACACTGCAGATTGACCGTTTGGCTTCCGCTTGTTTTCCTCTAGTGGGTATAGTAAGAACTTGTGGGTGGACGATTTCATGTGGATCTGTTAACCGAGCCTTATTTGTTCCCATCTCTATGGTTATTCACGGGGTTTCCTCTTCCAATCTGTTAGAAGCTATGACCCCAAGGAAGTGTCACACTGCCCTCACCGCCCCGGTCAGTACACTGAAAAGACAATTTGCTTGAGCTTTTAGACTCATGCCTTTTAGCTAAGGGAAAGAGGAGCCTACTGGGTGTTGTCTGTCTGTATGTCTGGATAACACAACTAAGAGTTAACTAAGAAACAATGGGATCTGTGTGCTGTCAGAAAAGTTCAATTTCTGCCATATGAAAGTAAAATATCATCATTTTGGTATAGTCTTAAACTTCAAATAAAAAACTCTGGAAGGATACTCACACATAATTCTCTAAAAAATTGTCACGTTTGCATTGCAAGGACAGCAGATTCTCAGTGTTGTCCGGTCACTATGCAAGGCGTCCATTTAAACCGAGGGTTTGTAAACTAAGCTGTTGTCTAGGAATCCTAGACAGGTCCTTGGCTGCATAAGCAGCTAACACCTGCATTTACAGTTGTTTTTTTGGCTTGTTTTTAGTGATTTGTAGCCAGAGTTGGTCTAAGGCTATTAGAAACATTAAAAACATTATTTTAAATCACCGGAAGTAAATGTAACATTAATCCCAACTAAATAATCAAAACTTTCGTAGACAGCAAATGGCAGAAGCTGGTCCAAATCGCACATCGTATTTGTCTTTTTCTTTCTTTCTAAGGGAGGGGAAAGGAGGACAGGGAGGAGCAAGCATTTCACAAAGATTATCTGGTTTCCGTAACAAATGACCTTCCAAAGAGGAGTCTGCCTATCCTTGGCCTATGGTAAACCATTTGTCAAACTAACTCTATATCAACTCAATGTCTACATCTGCATTCGTGCATATGCATATGCATACGAAATGCAAAGACTCAGACACAAAGCCTTCCATGAGGAAAGTATCTGAAAACCTTAATTATGAAAGGTTCCTTTACCACTTCTGAGCCAGGAGGATAAATTGCAGAACCCTAAATCCCAATCTCTCCTTCTCAAAGCTTAAAACCACAGGAAGTGCAAAGCCACACATAGCTTCCAATATTATAAGGAGAATATCAGACTTCGAATGACTGTGCATAATAAACACCACAAACCACCAGGGCCCCCACCCTCCATGAGTCTGTGGGCCACTAATCACATGCCACCCCGAGTCTGTGGCACCTTTCACGGGAGAAGAGAGGCTCAAGAAATCTTGTGAAATGAGACTAAATGACACAAACCAGATGAAGTCACTCACAGAGGAAAAAAAAAATCAAATACCAAGTGCCAAAATGATGAATATTCAAATATGGATGGTCATGGTAACACCCAATTACACAGAAGGTTGCAAGGCAACAGCAAGGCAAATGACACACTCACATAAACAGTGCTTCTGGGGAAGCAGCAAACACGACCAGGAAGGAAATTAAGGATGCTGTAAAAACCAAATAACAAAGCAAGGCCACAGATCCCCTCTACTTCCCTTCACTACCACCAGTATCTACTGTTTTCAAACTTCACTATTTTAATGAGGCATTCTTACATCATGAACCCAGTCTACAAACTATGTAAGAGCATGGTAGGGATTTGGGGAGTGGAGGTGGAGGTGGAGAGCAACCGCACTCTGCCTAAAGGACTAGAAACGTACTCTGAAGCTATCTGTACCTTAGTAATATGGAATACACATGCACAGGGTTACGTTCTGTGGCATCACTTAAACCTCAGATTACTGGGAACCTTCTTAAGCTCCAAACGGAAGGCAGTGGTTACAAACAGAATGGCACCCAGACCAGAACACAACACACCTATGACAGGGAAGATGCTGTCTACCAGCCAATATGGTGGAGTTTCTAAAATATACCGAGTACAGGGAAAAGTGCCAGCCTTTTGTGAAAGAATACACGAAATAGGAGGGCGATGCAAGTCTGTTTATTCTGGGGAGGGAGAGCAGAAAAAGAAAAGCAGAAGAAAGGCTACTTGTAAAAAGCATGTGACAGACCAGAAGAGGACTGTCAATCCTGTGAACACATGCACCCACCTTGAGGAGCCAGGCCCTCGGAAGCACGCATTAAACTGGGAAGCAGCAGTGGCAGGGGGACGAAAGTTGACCAAAATTCTGACTATCTGAGGGAGTAAGACTGTTAATAAAATTAGAACTTGTTTTCCAGACAATGTAAGTGATTGAGCGTCAATCAAATCTCTCTGCATGTCTCAATTGGGACTAAACATAAGTTGGTCTCAGCTGAGCCAAGAAAGTCTTCTGAACAGCCCACTGTCTTCTATTTCTGGCCATGCCCCTCCTCACACCTCTCAAGAGTAACACCCCCATCCCACCCCTGCAATCTAGAAGCAATCCTCCAAGTACAGTTCCCAGAGTAACAGCACCAGCATCACCTTGGAGTTTGACAGACATGTACACATGAGACAAAATCAGGAACTCTGAAGGCCTTGCCAAGTCTTCCAGGAGAGTGTGGACTGACTTGATTTCTCAGTTACAGACTGAGCTATTTCTCTTCTAAAACTCCTATGCACAAGCCTCGTATTCCAATATGACTTTTCTGGTGATTATATCTTCAAGGAAGCAATGAAGTCTTAGGTGAGGTAAAAAGGTGGGGCCTTAATCCAGCAGAGCTGCCACTGTGAGGAATAACCCAGGCTGTGGTGTTTTCTTATAGCAGCACCAGGAGACTAACACACTCCTGTCACTTAAAAAAAAAAAGCTTTTGTTTCTATGTTCTGTCTCTTGCTGTTTGGACTGAAGGCACCAGCAACCGTTGTTCAGAATTACATCAGTGTCTGTTCATCAAATCAATTTTCATAGTGTTCAGATGGTAAAGGATTTTTCTCCTGACCCCCTTGACAAGAAAAACAACCCCATTATAATTTACCAAAGCTGTAACAAACCTGTGGCCTCTGAGATACCTACAATCTATTCTTTTAACATATTCCTCTTAAAGACTGTACATCATTTCTCAACCATCTGTCTCCCACAGCAAACATACCATACAGCAGATATGTTCGGGACCACACCTGTATTCTACTTCAGGGTTAAAATTTAAAACTATGTGTTATTTCCTCTTTCGTGTAATACAATGGAACAAACTATCGTTGAACCTTGCAAATCATTTCCTACGAGGAAGTTATAGCAAAATAACACTATACTGAGTACACCCTTTATTAAAAATACTGATAAAACTATGAATGCTAGCCTACGAGTCAAATATATAAACCACAAACCAAATACAAACTAACAGGCTTAGCAGGACTCTTGGCAGAGGCCCACCACGCTCCATCAGCATGTGGCATAACTTTGTACGTTCTCAACATGAAGCTGTATGACCTGGGGAGGGCTTCATAGTTCATGTACATGTTGTATGCATGTAAACATAGGCTTAAACTTACATGAAGAGACCAGTGAGTGCTTCTACAGTGGCCACGTATACATACGGTAAAAGAAAACAACTGTGTAATTTA
The DNA here is from genome assembly GCF_947179515.1 of Apodemus sylvaticus. NCBI lineage: Eukaryota > Metazoa > Chordata > Mammalia > Rodentia > Muridae > Apodemus > Apodemus sylvaticus. The sequence goes on from NC_067491.1 coordinate 36,127,513, forward strand.
GAAAAAAATATAGTCCTACCTCTATCAAAATAGTAAATTTTATTTTAAAAATTTAAATGTTAATGAAATATAATCAGCTCCCTCTTCCCCTTTCTCCCTCCAAACCCTCCCATTTCCTCTGTTACTCCCTTTAAAACCCATGGCTTCTTTTTCTTTGGTTATTGTTTTATAAACACACACACACACACACACACACACACATGGGGGGGCGGGGGGGGGGGGGGGGAGAGGCGAGATCTAAGATGCTACCTCTTCCACTCTCAGCAGTCAGTACTGGTTGTCTAAGGTTCTAAGGAAAAGCTCTGTGAGACATCCCCCCCTTCCAAGTCTGGGTGTTGTTACTGTTTGGGTCTTGTGTAGGTCGCCATACTGTTGCAGTACTGTGGATGAAGCTTCCCAACCATTTTTAGGAGACACAATGTTACACCAGACTTTTAGGTCCTCTGGTTCTTACATCTTACAGTCTTTCTGTCTCCTCCTTTGGAATGTTCCTTGAGTTTTAGGTGCAAAGGTTACATTGTAGATCTATCTACTGGGTCTGAGTACTCCATGAAGAGCTGTTCTCTGTATCTGACCAGTTGTGCTGGTCAAGTTTTTTTTTTTATTTTTTGTTTTTTTGAGACAGGTTTTCTCTGTGTAGCCCTGGCTGTCCTGGAACTCACTCTGTAGACCAGGCTGGCCTTGAACTCAGAAATCCACCTGCCTCTGCCTCCCAAGCCTTGGGATTAAAGGTGTGCGCCACCACTGTCCAGCCCAGCTGTACTTTCTATGATGGTCTCCTTCTATTAGAGAGAAGCTTCTCTGATGAGGGTTGAGGGCTATACTCAACAGGCAAAGACAGCTGATGAACTCCATTAAACTAATTTACTATAATACCCTTTCAGAGAACATTTCTATTTTCCACAAACAAGAATGATTTAAAACAAATGATTAGGATCTTTTAATTTATTATGCAGTAAGGCTAAAGAAATGAATACACCAAGCACCCAGTCCTTTTCTAATTCAAACACCAATAAAATTATTGTTCCAGCAAGACTGTGAAACACAAAATGCTCTTTTAAAATGATATGAAACTTTAATTAGGATTTAGGCTGAATATTTAATTAGAAAATCTGTCTCTATGTAAAAGAGTTAGCCAAGTGCATAATAAGTTGTTTTACATTTTGTTACAGTTACTTTTCCAAGTATTTGCATGGGGGAGCATATGTGCCATAGCATGTATATGGAGGCCAGGAGATGACTTGTGGGAGGTGGTTCTCTCCTTTTGCTATGTCGGGACGGGACTCGGGTAATCGGGCAGCAGGCATATCTATCCACCCAGCCATCTTCCCAGCTAAGTGTTTTAAAATTATTTAAAGCCTCACTACAAGTCGGTTTAGTGTTCTTCTTTTTTTAATCCGTTTTCTATTTTGGGATGTGTACATGCATATGTGTACAGGTATGCACAGGTGCACATGGGTGTGAGAGCATGTGAAGGCCTGCAGCACATGTTTGAAGTCATCCTCCATCTTCTGTACACCTTAACTTATTGAGGCTGAATTTCTGAAATAAAACCAGAGCTCATGTTATAGCTTGTATCTACAGGTGGGTACCCTGTCCATTGGGCATTTACAGAAGCTTCTGGGCATCATAACTCTAACTGTCATGTTGGCACAGAAAGCATTTAACCACTGAGCCATCTTTGTAGCACCCAATTCATTTTCTTAATGAACAACAACTGATAAAGAATTGATATTCGTAAGCCAAAATAGTTCAGAGAACTATTGAGAGAGCATTAGAATGAAGACTTGATATTGAGAATCATAAAACTGTGGCACCCAAATAAGAACACTATTTTTTTTTGTTCCATATACTTTATTTGCTAAGAGAGAAAAACATTAATATTTTTAAAAGTAATAAGGTTCAACATGGGATTTGAACAAGCGTTACTTACACGGTAATTGTAATAACCAGGTCTTATAAGTTACAGTAACATTTGCATTTTCAATGGTAACACAAACCAGGCCTACTTCCTCTACTTGGGAACCACTGCTGACAATTCCTTAGACTGCCAAAATAAGGAAAGCAGATTCACCCAGTAATTGTGAAATTATCTTTCTTACTGATTCATTCTATGCTTACTCAAACAGTTACAGTAAAAAAACAAAAAAACAAAAACATTCAAGACCATGTTAAGAACGCTGCCATTAGTAAAAAGGAAATCAGGACCATCCCTGGTCTGCCTCTTGCTTTCTTACGCTTTAGAAGGCTACTGGCAACTTAAGGGGAAGATGAGGCATTCATTAGGTTAAGGTTGTAGTTTTGTTTGCCCATGGTCTCAGGCAATGCTATAACCTGATAACAGTTTCTTCTGTCCAACCAATGAGGTCTTACTGATATTATTAATCACTCCTGAGGGTGACTATGCTAACTACAAATAAAGCAGCAGTTCAAGGCTCTAAGGGGCACGAGCATTTTAAGTGAAGACTCCATGAGATTCTGTGTAGCTATTATAAACTGTACAGTAGAGGACTAAACTCCAAGGGCGGAGAGTAAGAGCTAAAGCTTTGGACGGCACACTTTAAATCCTTCAATGGCACCATGTCGCGGACCTACCACCTACTATGGTAAGTGGAGACACACATGCCAAAGCTGTTTTAGCCACTATCTTTCCCAGTATCCAACACGCTACCGGAAGCTCTAGCTGTGGCAACATAAAACGACCACTCAAATATTTCCCTGATTGACTACTACTAGTGTGGATGTTTAGGAATGAGACCTGAGTTTTCACTCATTTGTACCAACCAGGGAAAGTGGAGAACCCCTTGGTCTCATCTACAAAGCAGATGGTTGGACCAGGTTCTCAGAGCTTTTCTAGCTTTCCCTGCTTGTTTAAATCTAAGACATCTCCAAGTGCTAAAACATCTATGCCCTGCTTAGTAGACACCGGTCCGCTCACACTTGTGCATACAGTTTCCTGCACCAGAAAATGTGTATGAAAATGCTCTCCTTCTCAAGGGTCAAAATGTACATTCATTACTGAGTTTATATTAATGGCTCAGAACCCTTGTTCACTGTATTGAATGTAGTTCCTAAATGTAAAATGTCTTGGTGGTTCTAATTAATAAAAACAAGCGACCTTTAAAAATTGGTTTTGAATACTGGTATTCTTTTGTTGTTTCTAAGAGAGGGTTTCTCTGGCTGTCCTGGAATTCGCTCCCTAGGTAGGCTGGCCTCGAACTCTGCCTGCTTCTGTCTCCTGAGTGTTGGGGTGGAAAAGCAGGACCACTACCACCCGGCTAAATACTATTACACTCTTTAAGACTCACAGTCCTTATTTCGGGCTCCTATTTAGTAATGCAGAGCAAAGATTCACTCAGTTACTGCCTGTCTCCTCAGGTTCTAAAACGGCTATTAAATAGAACTTAAACTTCAGATAATCAACAAATAACATTGAGCCTACATATGTCCCATGCAATATTTGGAACACATAAAAAAATATTCATTGGCAAACTGGTCCTGTTTTCTGTGATTACGAAGCCCAGTTTCCAAGGAAACAATTTTAAAAGTAAATTAAACATCAAATGTAATTTAGTTTTTCTTTGATTCTGAAGGAAACTGGGTCTTCCAGGAGCTGAGTGAGCAGCACCTCGGTCTAGTCTCACAGCCCAGCACCCTTACAAACACTGGGAATAGACTGTCCATCTGGCCGGTGCTCCTGGCCCTCCCTAATAAGCATTATGCTTCTGAGAGAAAGCTTAAAGACCTCAAATGCCCAGTTAGCAGATGGGGGTGGGGTCTCAAACCCACATTCTGCTCAGGGTCAGCATGGCTTCTTACCACTACTCTATGTGCTCACTTGCTGTAGTAGTATTCATTCTCATTGACTATTGTTGTTCACACGCCAAGGCAGTCTGGGAGACAGCTCTTATCCTCACATCTATGACTTACCTTTCCCGTGTACGTGCGGTGCACCACACAGATACAGTAGTTTGCTTCTGTTAATTTGCTCTTCATTTATTTATCTTGAGACAAGATCTCATGTGTCCCAGGCTGACCTGAAACTACTGACCTCAAAAATGATGGGACTACAGATGTGTATCACCATGACCTGCTAATCATTGACTCCTAAATATCAAATGACTATAGACCACTATACAAAGAAGGTGCAATGTGCTTCTGGGTTGGACTGATTCCTGTGACAAACCTAGATTTTAATAAAATCATTTTGGCTATTTTACTTTTCTCTAGTTTGAATATGGAATGTATAGAGGCCCCAATTACTTTCTTTTGGAAACTTGGACTCTTCATAGTAAGACTTCACTTGGATAAAATTTTTAGACTTTTTTTTCTTTTGAATAGATTTAATTTCTATCATGTATGTGGGTATAAAGATATTATAAAGCTTTAAATATACCAGAATATATACAGGTTGGAAATGAGTGCTTTGTAACAAGAGAGAATTGTCTGCAGCCTTCCAGACGGGCATCCATTGCCTCAATCATCCATAACTTCAACTCTTGGTATTTTTTTAAGAAAGTGTCTCAAAGATAGCAAATCTTCATTTTGCACTTGTTTTTTTTTTTTTTGTTTTCTGAGACAGGGTTTCTCTGTAGAGCCCTGGCTGTCCTGGAACTCACTCTGTAGACCAGGCTGGCCTCAACCTCAGAAATCCGCCTGCTTCTGCCTCCCAGAGTGATGGGGTTACAGGCATGTGCCAGCAAATCTTCATTTTGAAAAGATATACTTGAAGTAATCCTGAAAATAAGTCTCATTAATAAGGTTGTTAGCTCATCATTTTGTCAAGACAGTGGCAAAGTTGTGACTCAGCCCTGACTTGGCAAAATTGTATCACAGAAACTAAGGCCAGTCCCTATACAAATCAGTGTTTTGTGACATGACATTTCCTGAATCAATCAGATCATCAAACTCCTATGCCCTCAAATTTAACAGAATTGTTTCTAAACTTTAAGCACATTTTAGCAGCTACTATTTACCACTTGTTGGTTTTGAGGAAGATGTCCTTTTCTGTTTTACCCTTTCCCTAGGGATCATCAGAAACCCCATGGTTCATGAATAATTACTATGTTCTTCCTCACCCCCACAGGATGAACTCTTCCTTTAAGACCAGGATAATACCACCAAATGTGGCAGCTCACACTAAAAGCCCCAGCACTCGGGAGGTGGAGGCAGGAGGTCTGAAGATCAAGTCCAACTGCACGAGATTCTATCTCAAACAAAGAATAACGAATTAGGACGGTATCAAATATCCATTGCTTGTTTTATACTCTAAACGACTGGCACTAGTGTTCGATCTAAACAAGTCCTTTTTAAACCAGCAATAAAATTAATTAAAATACATAATATCCTGAACAGTTTTGCAGAAATAGTTGGATGAACAGGCAAGCATTTCAAGACTGATCCAAGAACATTTTAATTTCAAGAAAAGAAAACCAACAAGCCACCAAACATATCTAGCTCATGACATGCCAGAGGCACAGTTATAGACAACGAAAACAGTAACTACCCAGGACTAGAGAACTAGCCCACAGGTCAGCCCTTCAGGCCTCTGGGCACTTGGGCTGGGCTTTGTCTACACAGGAAGGAATTGAAGGAACCATCACCTTATCAGGAATGCTACAAAGCAGAAGGCACACCAGCTGTTGATGCAATGTGCTTCTCAAAATCACCGAACTGTGCAAGAAAATCAGACTCTTTAGCACCATGACTATAAAAACTAAAGCCAACGTTCTTCTAAACTCAGGGCAAAGGGTGATATCCATGTCTAAAGCGTATCTAAAATACTTATTAAGAAACATTTGAACCATGAGATGTGTGGCATCAAGGTTTGAATGAAAATGGCTCCTATAGGCCCATACAGTGGCACCATTAGGACTTGTGGCCTTGTTGGAGGAAGTTGTCACTGGGGATGCGCTCTGAGGTCTCAGATACTCAAGCTAGGCCCAGTGCCTCATCACTCTTCCTGCTGACTGCCAATCCAAAATTCTCAGCTACCATGTCTGCCTGCAGGCCAGTATGTTTCTTGCCAAGTATGTTTCAAACTGAACCTCTGAACTGCAAGCCAGCCCTAATTAAATGTACTTTATAAGAATTGCCTTGGTCATGATGTCTCTTCACAACAGTAAAAACCTAACTAAGATATGGCATAAATAAAAACTTAAAGAAAGAAACTAAATAATTTTCATAAACATCTTTTGCCAACATATCACAAATTACCTTGGACAATTTAAAAAGATAAGCCAACAAAGCGTGCAGGCAAAACTCATGATTACTAGTCAACTTCAGACCTGCAATACCCCAGGAAGCCGCTAGGTCTAGGGCTTGCGGTGTTACCAACTCCTAAAGAACTCCCACTCTATCCAAAAGCAGCAGACCTGCCAACAAATGACTCTAAGAGAACAAATGATATTTTACAAGTGCTTGGGACTAAAGAGACGACTGACAGGGAAAGTGTTGAGGAAGCATGAGGGTCTGAATTTGAATCCTGGGCACACACTCAGCACACTTAAAACTCCAGGTGTGGCAGGTAAATCCCAGCACTGAGAACAGGCAGAGTCTCAGGGCTTGCTGGCCAGGCAGAGGTTCAGTGAAAAACATAGTATATGTAGAGTCTCATAGGAAGGGACCTGATCTCTCTCTCTCTCTCTCTCTCTCTCTCTCTCTCTCTCTCTCTCACACACACACACACACACACACACACACACACACACAGAGACAGACAGACAGACAGACAGACAGATCAGATCACCCCCCCATTCCCCGGGCTCACTCAAACAGTTATTCTTTCAGTTCTCAGCTATTAGCTTCCCAAATAGGAAATTCCATCCTTTTGTCATTGTTGAGACCATGGGAATTTGAATCCCTCATTTCTGCTTAAAGCGTCTTTCAGAAGTCCGTAATTAAGAAACAACACTGAAACCAAAAATCTAGTTTACACAGATTGCCTGTCACACGTCAGGCAGGCAATTATAAGGAGAGGGAGTTGCCTTATTCTCAGAAAAGGATTTTCAAATTAAGGAAGGGCAGTATGTTTCCGTTTTATACATTAGCACACTGGATTGTTATTACATTAACAACAGAAATAAAATTAAGAAAACCACAATTTTAAAATATGAAGTTTGGGGCTGAGGAGAAGAAGGGCTCAACTGGTCAGTAAAGTGTTTGGTGCTCCAGCCTGCAACCTGTAGGCAACCCCCAGCACCGGAGTAAATGGCAGATGCTGAGGTACATTAGGAATATTAGCTTCCTGAGACAAGATGAGAGGGAGAGATGGGAGAACAGGCTCTCCAGCCAGCTTGCCTGTGGCACCCCAAAAGACATTCCCTCAACAACGGGGTGGAGTGGGGTGTTAAGAACTGACTTCCAGGAACTGTTGTCCTCTGACCTCCTTGTGTGCATGCATAGGAACTCTCTCACACACTTAAATAGATTAAAAAAAATTAAGTAAATAACAACATAAAAACTACAAATGAATTTGCCAAGCTGCAAAGTTCTATGCCCACTGTAGAGTTGGTAGAAGAAGCTAAGACCACAGAACACAGGTTATAAAAAGGAACATGCCTTCACAATGCCGTTCTCAATCCAAGACCAGCATGACTCATGGGATTTGAAACTGAAAAGGCTTGAACTTGGACTTCTCTATATTAAAAAAAAAAAAAAAAGACAATGATATTCCAATAATAATTACAATTTTTATGAGGAAAGAACTGTCTTGAGCAGTCAGGACAGGGTAATCTGTGTGCATACTTCTCACTCGCCTACAACTAGTACTAAACTCATCCTCTATTTCCTGACAGTTCAGAATCAAGGAAACTAACCCTAGAAATGACTGCTACACAGACCTGGGAAAGGTTCTGTGAGGCGCGGCTGGAGCAGTGGCTCAGCCAAGCCTGGTTTTTAAAAGCAGGCCTTGAACAGGAGCACAATTCTGTAATATGAGGGATGTCGTGACGTGGAGCCTGCCATACAAAGGTAAGGAACAGCGCACAGCTGCTGTGACCTCTGGAATCAGCAGGGTCTTCAGGTATGACTGACAAGGTGATGACTGCCAGCAGAGCCAAGGCCACACAGCAGGATCCAACTGGGTGGCCACTAATTATTGAGAAGCACTTACTCTGTGAGAGGTGTGAGTTTTGTGAAGGAGGACGTTCAGGGTCCTAAATTATGTTAATTCCATGTGAAGGTTTTCCAGATATGGAGGACGGCAAAGAGCCAAGGTTTTTCAACCAACTGTCCACGACTGTTAAATCTGATCAATTCAAAAATGTCATCTTAGGCCATCAAGATGTCCAATTTCGATTCTGAAAACCACAATCCTTGTGCTTGCCTCCAAACAATTTTGTGTCTCACATCTGTTCTGTCATTGGCAATATATCAGGACACTAGTTGCAAAAATTGTACAGGGATGAATCTAAAGTATAAGTAAACGCACCAAGTAAACACCTAAACTGAAGAGAGTTTGACATGGAGACTTTTGGCTTCTTAAAATGCTTTTCTGCCAATTTCCTGGTTCTCTACTTTGTTTTACATGGTTCAGGAAGCTGGATGAACAACAGCCCCAGGCTGGCCCAGAAGATATCCAACAGCTCTTAACCTTTCCTCTAGCCCCAAGCAGCTTTTCTTTCCCATTCCAGGAAGCAACCAGTCCACTAAGGGAACACAGACCTCATGACTGCTGAGAAAGGGATTCTCTGTGTAGTAGTAGCTGCCTACAACTTGCTATGTAGACCAGGCTGGCCTCAAACTCATAAAGAGTTGCACCATGCCCAGCCAAATCTGGTATGTATTGACTTTAACATACAAAGTAGATTTTTGTACACATCTTTTATACCTATATTTTTCTCTTAAAGTGACCTCACTTACAATAGAAAACAAAACAAAACAAATAAGAAACCACCCTGCTTGTTCTGAACTCCCAAGCACACACATTCAACACATTCTACTTCTGTAGCTGTCATCTAAATTCAAAAGTTCACAATCCCAATATTATCTGTGGCTTTCAATAATGGCCTCCGCTTTTTTGTATATATTTGCAGTTTTCAGTTAAATAAACATCTCTTAAAAACCCTAAAACCCACCTAAATTTCTTTAACTCTGGGGTATTCACTTTCTGAGGCCAGCAGTTGGTAGCAAATATACTGTAGGAGTGTGGCCAAAGATCAACAATTTTCCCTCGTTTTGGGACAAATATCTTCACCAGACAGCATCTTTCTTGGGAACTATGCAATTTGAATCTATGGTTACATGATTTAATATGTACCAAGAAAGGAGGCAGGGGAAAGTCCAAGATGATACAGCTGAATAGACAGCCTAACTCACCAGCCTTTGGCTCTATGTGGAAATATGAGCAAAACTCAACTCCACTTGGGAAAATCCTCAGCAGTAACTTTTAAGAATGGGAAACAATAGCTGGGCGGCGGTAGCGGTGCACACCTGTAATTCCAACACTCTGGGAGGCAGAGGCAGGCAGATTTCTGAGTTCGAGGCCAGCCTGGTCTACAGAGTGAGTTCCAGGACTGCCAGGGCTATACAGAGAAACCCTGTCTGGGGGGGGGGGGGGGGGACAAACAAATCCAAAAAACAAACAAAAAAGAATGGGAAACAATGGCAGCAAAAGTACTGAGGTCTGAAAGCACATTCAGGGTGGGGTGGGGTGGGACGTCTCCTTGGTAGGGAAAAAGAAGCAGTGAGAAATGCCACAGCCCTTTACTGTAAAGAACAACCAAGGAAGGGGTCAGGTGCACACACAGATACTGGTACTTGGAAGCAGGCAGCATCTGATAAACACCCTCACAAAAAAAGGAAACCCAGAGGAGTAACCAGTGTATAGTCTCTTCTCATTGTGACTTCCCAGCAAAATAACAACTGCACGCGCACGCACACACACACACATCCCTCCCTCCACCCCATCTGTGCCCCTCTTTTTATTTTTTTTAAAGATGGAGTGTTATGTACCCCAGTCTGGTTTTGACCTCCTGATCTGTCTGTCTCCCCATTAGAAAATAAAATACAGATATTTAATAAAAACATTCTGTCTTCCACTCAAAATCTGAAGTTTAAAAAAAAAGTTCAGAAAATATCATATGAAAATCTATTAAAATACCTTGACAAGTTTCCCCAATTTTATTTTACCTACAATGTAGTTTTACATTATTAGTTGCACATAGTTTAGATGTTAGAATATCTGTAGTTTTCTGTTCTAAAGAACAAAACCAAACCATGCCATTCTGTTTTGGAGCATATTATCAGAATGCTGGCATTCCGAATTTAGTTACTTGGATATCTAAAAGTCTTCTCTTCCTATTCTCTGCTGCATTTTTCTATTTACACAGGTAGTAAATTCTCCTTACAGAAAGAATAAAATGTATAAAGCATATAACAGTGTTAGAAAGTACTTCTCATCTGTGTCATTCAGTTAGCACATCAGTCTTGAAGTTAAAAAAGAAAACGGGCTGTTGATGAATTTTCATTGCAAGCACACTATTGCCTCAAAGAATGTAACAAGTATTTTATTTTTGCTTTATGTGTGCAAGTGCCTGCATGTAAGTCTGTGCAGCATGTGTATGCCTGGTATCTGAAAAGCTCAGAAGAGGGAATCTGATTCCCTGGAATTGGAGTTCCTGGCATTTGTGAGCCACCATGTAGATCCTTGGGATGAAACCCAGGTCCTCTAGAAGATAAACTGGTGCTCTTAACAGTGGGGCAGAGCCATCTTTCCAGCCCTAACCAAGAATTTTTCATGAATCAGAAGACAATGGATGCAAGCGCAACACTAGAGACAAGATACTCATTTAACATCATGAAGACCCTCACAGGTAAAAATAGGCACCATGCCAAGAGCAAGTGATAGAAAAATTAGCATCCTCTACTCTCAGGCTGAACAGCTCCTCAAAGTGTCAAACAAGAATAGAAATTTTAAAGGTGCTATGGGAGTTTGAGAAAGTAGTGGAAAGACATGTAAATAGACAGGAAACTATACACAGAAGAAGAAAAGATCATTCCAAAAACCTTACTCTAGGAAGCTGGAAGAAAATTATAATGGGTCACATAAACCACTAACATTACTTTAATAATTATAAAATGCACAGTCACAAGTACAGATAAACATCTAAAAGCAAGGACGCATAATGAGGGATTATTTAACAGAGAGGAGAAGCAAAATATTTTCTATGTGCGATTAGTCATAGGACAGATCATACTAATTTATATCACATTAAAGATAAAATTCAGAAAATCATATTAAGTTTCTTAAAACCATACTATCATGCTTTATATTACTTCAAGGATGTTAAAGCATATACAATTCAAACATCAAAATAATTAAATGTTAAAGCTAATTATCAGACATAAGAGTGATTTTCTTATAAAAATTCGGTCTTACATTTATAGATGATTTTGTCTGCATGTAGTCTGTGCACTACGCGTATGCCTGGTGACTACTGAGGGCAGAAGAGGGCGTCAAATCGCCTAGAACTAGAGTTGCAGTAGGTTCCAACCCTCATGTGGGCATTGGGAATCAAAACCAGGCTCTCCTGAAGAGTGGTCAGTGCTCTTAACCACTGAGCCATCTCTCCAGCCTGGTTTACATCATTCTGTATCTCCCAAGCATTCTATAATTAGTGCTCTTGTGCTTTTAGGTAAGTAAGTTAATAACTCACCGCATTGGCGGGTAATTGTGTGTGATGCATGCTCATTTTTATATGTGTAGAAGTCGACACAAACCCGTGTGCTGAGTGAGTACATGGAGACCAGAGATGACGTCAGGGTGCCTTCCTCATGCTCACTACTTTCTTTGTGGGCAGGCTCTGTCACAGCTCACAGACTCCTCTAGTCAGCCAGCTTGCTCCATCTCTGGCTCTCAAGGTCAGGACTGGAAGTGAGCCTCCACTCCCACCTGGCATTTAGTGGATGCTGCACATCTGAACTCCTGTCCTCACACTTAGGTGCCTAACACTTTCCTTGCCCATTCATCTCCCCAGCCCTGAGCATAGTCTTGGAGAACAGCTACAAACCCTTTTCATCATTTTCTGTAGAGAGTAAGTATCTCACCCACAAATTCCACAGAAGCCACTGTCTTAAATCAGGATGCTACAGGTAGACAGTGATACACCATGGTATATAATGATTCATTTTATTCAATCATTTTACTAGTCAAAGTAACTGGAATTACTCAGGTGTCATGAAAAACCGGCTCTAACACATTGCTACAATGTTGCAGATGGCAACCCAATGATGAAGGACTTCTGAACTTCAAGTACCATGGGCTAGAAGGGGAAAGGAAGAATGCAGAAAAAAAAAAGAAAGAAAACCCCTGTAAGTTGTTAACAGAATAACAGAATACCTCTGCAAAAGACATGTGCCGTGAACTCTGCTTCACTCCTTTATGCTTCTGCAGAAGCAAGCTGTTTTACCCAAAGCAGCATGATGTGTGTATCTAAGTCATCAGAAACTGCAAACAGATACAGAAACAGGTAACATATCTGGGGTATGTACACATTTAAATGTATTCACCTGCAGTTTTGATGAAATTCTATGAACTTATGAAATGCATAAGTTTCTTCAGAGCAAAAATCCACAATACTTTTCCTTTGAAATATCAATAAACCCCTTAATGGTCTTCTGTCATTCCCCACCCCAAGAAACCTACAAACTATACTTTCTAATCTATTAACTATTCATTTTGGAACTTACTGTGCTTTAAATCTGCCCCCCCCACACACACACACTTTTCCCATCCCCCAAATGCATGTATTAACCCTGGAATGCTACCGTGAGGCAGTGGACGTCATATGGAAGGAAGCAGGTCACTAAGAGGTGCCCTTGACGGAGACACTGGAGGCTGCCCCATGGCTACTTCTGGGCTGCCCTGAGGTTATCACGTCCCCTATCTACCACATGCTTCTGCCACAGTGTGTGTGCCTTACCACAGGCCCAGAACAAGAAGGCAAGGCAATGGAGGACCCAAATCTGAAATCATGGACGCAAATCAGCTTTTCCTCCTTCAAGTTGGCTGATCTGGGGTGTATCATCACAATGATAGCAAGGTGATTAGCACAGAACCCAGGCTCATCTTTACCAATACTTCTGACCCTCTGGGCCCCCTACTTCGCCAGTTTGAGGTTTCATGTATTCCATTCATCAACACTTTCCTCCACCTCCCAGCACAAACACAAATGGTTCCTAATGTTCTTTGATCTAAGCAATAAAGAAATAATATAACTCAAAAATAACAAACTATGCTTTACGTGAACCAAAATGTACACAATCTCCCACTAACAAACCGTGTCACAGCTATACAGTGACATCCTCATCAGCAACAAAAACTTCTAATAGATATGACACAGATGAATCTCAAAATACTTAGATCAAGCCAGACTACAAAAGAGCAGCTATTGTATAATTTTAAGTACACATACTTGCAGAAATGTCTTAAGTACACATACCTGTAGAAATGTGAAGTTAATCGGGACAGATCAACAGGCTGTAGGGAAGGGTGGTGTCAAAAAGACAGAGGCTTTTATGGGAGATGACTCCGCTTAATAACTGACCGTGGTTTTATTGAGATAGCCATAAATCAGAACCCGGGATTGTTACTTTAAACAACATGACATCTATTGTACATATGTTACCTTAATAAAGTAATAAGAAAAAAATCTTATATTATGATTAAAAAATAGTAAGACAAATAGGGAATATCAAAGGTATGGATATCAATATGCGGTTTTCTAACTATGGCTTTCACTGTAGGAGATCTGACAAAGACTCCTTTTCTTTCTTTCAACACACACAATTCAAGCCGTTCTCCTTGAGTCAGAGAAGCCTCCTATGCCGGCCAGCGCGCTGCTAACAGCTCACTGAGAGGTGGCTAGGACCTGGAAGCACTCACTAGGACTGTGGTATCCTGGTTTGCAGCTGTGTGCCTCAGTGTATAGAGCTTCCCCAGAAGGCAGAAGACAGGCTTCTGTAATCTGGACAGATGAGGAAGATGGTCCCAGAGCCTCTGAGGACTTCTGAAATGATAACTGTGCAGTTCCCAGGCTTTCCCATCACTGACTAGAATTCAGCTTTTGCGTGCACCAGGGACCTCCTCTCATTCTGCTGTCGGCATGCTGGGCAGCACAGGAGAGGTCTCCGGCTCAAGGGGATTCTGATTTGTGTGTGTTTAAAAAAAAAAAAAAAAAGGTCTCTGTCAGCTCCTGTACAGTGAAATCCATAGTTAGAAAGCCACACTCTGATATCCATATGTTTGATTAACTTGTTTGTATTATTTTTTTTTACATCATGATGTAAAGGTTTTCTCACTGCTTTACTACAGTACAGTACTGTGCAGTAGAAAATCATGCTAAAAGTACCAATCTTGGGTTCTGTGGTGTGGCTATTGAGGCTCCTTCTGACACTTTGGTATGGATTTCTTTTCTCTGAATTTGGAAGGAACTTGCTATTCACGATTTTAGTGTACACTTAACAGGGAGCAGAGCTAACACTAGTTACATAAAACTTCTCCCAATGAAAAACTTAAGACAACTTAGGTTTTCAATGAATGTATTTATCTTCAGGAACCAAATAGTACTTGTACCAATTGAAAAAAAATCAAGTAGTAGTAGTAATAATGATAATGATAATAATAATAATGATGATAATAATAATAATTGGGACTGGCGGATCTGTTCCTAACCCTGAACTGGGGGCTGATGCTGGGCCAACTCCTTTTCCTCAGCATACCCTGCATCTTTGAGGTTTTACTAACTGGCCATCCATCTTTCTTTACTGTCCTCTTTGTATACACTGAGACCCTTTCCCTCAGTATTTCCCTCTTGAAAGCGTAGGTGTTTTGAGTATACAAAGTACCGGACATCCATGTGTCTCTTTTTAAAAGAACATAAAAAAAAAAAAAAAAAATGTACCTCCGGGCAGTGGTGGCGCACACCTTTAATCCCAGCACTTAAGGCAGAGGCAGGCGGATTTCGGAGTTCAAGGTCAGCCTGGTCTACAGAGTAAGTTCCAGGACAGCCAGGGCTACACAGAGAAACCCTGTCTCAAGAAAGCAAAAACAAAAACAAAACAAGCAAACAAACAAACAAAAAAGTAGCTACAGCATGACTCAGTTGACTCTGGCATGAGTTGAGAAGGGACAGAATGCTATAATCTGTATTTTGTATCTACAGGCATCATGGGCAGGCTGTATAATATGTGCACCTGTGTGTATTCTGATACAGGAAGATCAAGATTTCATCCATTTTACTTTTGCTAATCCTCGTCGTCAAATTCCTTTTATTTTCCACTAACAAAATCACGCCTATGCATCTCTGACCAGCAGTTGCATTACAATTACAATGGTAAAGTTAAAATAGGACCAAGTCCCAGTATTTTCTATAGTACCTTACAAAATTCTGTTTATATACCCTGGTCAGGAAACACATCAATGGTCTAGTCTCACTTTAGCTGTAGACAATGTGTGCTATAATACTGACCAACCAAGCAAGGTAAGCCTGCTGGTACAACAATAGCAGAACTCTTTGGGGATAACTGTTCTGGGATTGAACTAGAGGGAAGCCTGCCCCATATGAAGGCATACCTGGTACTATTAAAACTCTTCAAAAGCCTGGCTGAGACGTTATAGGCCCGTGAAGGGAATACGCTACCATGGGTTCCCTAAATGTTTATTGTTATGTCTGTGAGCCAGTGTGGGTAGCACTCAGCCTGTAGCAGAGAAGCTCTTGGTTGCAGAGAGTGATGGTTAATGCAGGTTTCTATCTAGTGAATGCTGAGAATGAGTACCTGTTGAGTGTTAAACCCTGAGTCCATCGGTCACACACACACAAACGCACGTACACGTGCACACACACACCAAGGAACATTTCAGAAACAAACACTTTGAGCTGGAGAGTGGGAGGGAATTCCATAAAACACTGCAATCATGAAAGGAGGGCACAAGATTTGGTTGGCCCTTCAAACGAGGTATCTGAGAGGTGCCCAATCCTTCCTGAGAAGCTACTGGCTGTTCATGGTCGCTAAAGGCTTTCTTTCATGGTGCAGCCAATGGCAGACCAATTAGAAAGAAGAGAATCAGAAGGAAAGGAAGCGGGAATGGAGAGTAAAAAAGGGAGTGGCATAAATATAATTACAATAAATTGGATCCTCATAAAATAATGTCCCAAAATAAAAGGTTTTAAATTAAAAAAAAAAAACACTTAAAATATGAGCCCTTAAAGACTGTTCAAAAATTATATGTATAAAATTTGAAATAGCTAAACAAGCAATAGCACAATGTGCTAATTACTGGAAAATGGGATCATTTCCAGAAGTTTTTTTTCCCCCAAGTATTTTGAGAGTGATGATTTTACAATGGTAAATTTATATAGTTATTTGATGTTTGAAATGAATATGGTGTGTATGAAATAAGCATTCAGTAGACATGAGAGATGTGGTCTTTCTTGACCTGCAGGCTTGATAGTTGAGTATCATATGTATTTTCAGTAAAAATATAAAATTAAACTGCAATTATTTTTAGAATCAGAATATAGTCTAGTAAGAATGAATATATTTTCAAATGGAAAATACTTCCCATATAGACGCTAAATTCTACTATCCTCATATGAGTCAATGAAAAAGAATCACTGGTCCAGAGGTAAGATGATCTAGCCTGTGAAGCAATAGGCGCGGGGTTAAAAAGTCAGACAAAACAAGCTTTAGAAATTCTGTTTCCAAGCTTCTCTGTTATTGACACCATAACAAAAGATACGCAATATCTAACTCTTAAACCAATATGCAGTAAGTACTGATCTGTTGTCTGCAAGTTATCATCTCGCTGTTCCCTCATGAACAAATTTCTCCATATTGTCTCTATTACAGAACGGGGATATAGAACCTAAGAAGTGTGTGACTTGGGCTGGAGAGACTGGATCCGTAGGAGCACTTGTTGCTCTGCCAAAGGGCCTGTGCTCTGTTCACAGTGCCCATATCAGGTGGTTCACAACTGCCTGTAACTACAGTTCAAAGGGATCCAACTGCTCCAGACCCCCACCCCTGGTCTCCATGGGCACCTGCATGGAACACATAAGCTTATGCAAGTACACACATATATATCTAAGTAAATAAATCTTACAAGCAAAGAACAAGAAGCCTATAGGCAAGAAGAGAAACATAGAGGAATTCAAACAGGTAAAGTAACAAAAAACGACTAGAAAGACTGAACAGTTGCTGAGCTTTGAATAATAGCATACTTAGGCCAGGAGAGCCAGAGTTTTCTAAGGTTAGAGGATGCATGTATGAGGTCACAACGAAGGAAACACGGCAACAGCAAGACTATACACTGTCCCCAGTGGGCAGTTAATGTACAGCATGGCTCTTGGCCACACAATTAGTTTGAAGTTGTATGTGTGAATAACACCTCCTCTAAGAGTATAAAGTAGTGGCCTGGTGGGGAGCACACTGAGGCTGGCAGCCGAGACACATGCTCTACTAAGGTGGTCTGTGACAGAAAGGCCAAACAGTGAACACATCTGGATAGGTTCTATCCATACTCTCACATTACAGAAAAACTGCATCAACAGTACATCTTAGATTTCTACACCCTTCCTCACATCAAACCCTTACTGTTCCTACGAGCCAGTGTTTTCCAACACTCTTTAGAAAACACTGCATTGCTCATTTGATGCACATCCCCCAGAACCTACCTAGTTATATGCGATTAAAAAATAAAAGTAAAAAAGGAACGGCTAAATGTTTCCGTGAAGAAATGACATCAGGTAAGGCAGAAGAAAACAATCAACCAAAAAAAAAAAAAAAAAAAAAAACCAAAAAACAAAAAAACCAAAACAAAACAAACCCCCCAAACCTGATGAATCTCAGCACAAATATGAAAGGTAAATCAAAGCACGGGAACTGAGCATTTTGAGAACAAGATTATTTTAAAAGTTCTCACAAGAGAATGTTCTGGGTTAATGAACAGGGCAGATCTAGACTGCAATTACTGTGAAAACTCCTCTGGCGGTAAATAGTCAACTCCTTTCTAGGATTTACTTTTCAGAAAACATCCATTTCATTCTTCAATTTATCAGGACTGTCCAGTAGTCATACCAGTTTTCAGTGAGGAGAATAATCTCAGATTTCACGGTGTAAGCAAGCAGAGCAAGCAGTGGTCCATTCAAACGTCTGCTCCTTGTCTCTAGAGGCCCAGGTGACAGTGACATTAATACAAAACCAGAATCCCCAATTGTTAGAAACCGCAATGCTGGAAGTTACTATACTTACAAATAGCAAATAATTTTCTTACCAAAGAAGTAATTTAAAACATCATACATTATTTAGTTAACATTGTTTTGGAAAATCAGAAGACAACAGCTTTAAGAGAATGTAGGGAAAAGTCTTCCCATTTTGCCAAAAATAATAAATTGTATTTCCATGATTATTAGTAAATTATACCCCACAATTCCTAACTGTTCCCTAAGGCTCAACCAATAATCCTAACTTCAAAATAAAAAAAACCTCAGTAGTCTTGAGACAGGCTTTGAATCTACTTTCATTTTAATGTATGTACAAAAATTTACAGTGATTTATATGAACCAAAACAACTGCATTTTAAGACTGACTTTAAACAGGAAATGTACTCAAGGCAGTTAGCACATATGTAGTATATGCAACAGTTAAGGCTATGCTAACAGCCAGATGAAATGGACCTTACAGTAGATGACCTAGCTACACAAATTATTAACAGGCAAGAGAAGCAGCACTGACCTGTTTTGATGTGCAGCTGGTAAGTTATCAATATGGTATCATTAATATTCTTTAGAGATCAGTAGCAATACTATTAGTTTTGAAGTAGCTGTTTGCTAAATGAAATTTAAAAGGGCTACTATTTACCTAGTAGTGTCTTAGAAAGACTTTTCCCTCTAACCAAAAAACAAAAACAACACAAAACAAAAAACAAAAACAAAACAACAACAACATGAATTACTCTTAGTAAAAGAACCCTGTGTTCAATTCCTTGGAAGGCAGTGGACATTTAGATCCAGAACTAGGGAAGACCATGTCTGAGAGTCCACAGTGCTTACCAAGTTACCACAGACTGGTTTCTGAGAGACGACTCAGCACACACAGAACAAACAGGAGTATTTTCCATCTATCAATCTTTACAACTGTCACAAAAACTATCCAACCCAACAACAACTTAAATTCTTCTACAACAGTCAAAACCATTTAGGAACACAGATTTGACTATGTTCAAAATACATCAATGATTTCTTCTTGAATCATAAGAGGGTTTTTAATTTTGTTTACAATTTCATCCCATTTATAAAGTCAGCAGCATTCTTTTCCAATATGCAGACTGGTAGGCCCCACCCCAATTCTGCTGAATCAGAACCGCAGGGGTAAGGCAAGGAGACAGACCTGTGCTTTGAGCAAATTCTCCAGGTAAGTGCGCTAAGAGAATTACCGCCTTATTTGTGTGAGATTTGTAACAACCTTTTGGATTTTATCAATTAAAATCTCCTCACTGGGGTCCTATTTAAATGTCTAAATTCCACAGCTTAACAAATTAACATTCGAAAAAAAATTTAGATAACATACCAGAGGCAGACAAACAAGTGCTTAATTGCAGGAGCTGAAAGAAGAAACTTGTTTGCGCTAGCATAATTTAATTTAAGTAAATAATTGCAAAAAAAAAAAAAAACTCTGAAAACAAGATTTTTTAAAAAATTACAAATTTAGCTATAGTATTTTACAAATGTCCATGTCGCTCCCTTGCTGTGAAGCAAATCAGGGTATGTACAAATTGTTGATGACTCTAAGTACAGGCAATAATTAAGCTACCCCGCAAAGCCCAAGCACACCTGTTTTAATTATGTTATTAAATCTGCACTGATCAGAAGCTGACCCGTCATATACCTCCACACACTGAAACCCATACAGTGAGAGGAGCGGTGAGCACTGAGGGGACCTCTGGATAACCTAGAGTCCAGATCTGGCTGATTTATCCATCAGCCATGTGACACTGGACCTAGATAGATCACCTTGACTACCAGGGGGAGAAAGGTCCAACTGTCACGTAACTCACTTTGAAAAACTACTTGTTATGAGAATCAAGCCACACGGTTATGGTAAAAACTACACTGAATAAACAAGAGCGTTTCTAAGTCACTGTTATAAAAGTACTAACAAGAATACAACCTGAAAAGCTATTTATTAGGTATTTGCTACACAAGAGTGTATCTGGAGAAAAATTAAAAAAAAAAAAAAAACCCAAGACCATACATAACCAGGGTCAATTTTTCAGATCCTTGTTAACTATTGGGTAGTGCTGAGTATCTTCTATGATACAAATATTAAATGTACGAATTCAATTTAACACTCAGAAGGAAGAAGCAGGTGGGTCTTTGTGAGCACAGGGCTAGCGTAGTCTACATAGTGAGTTCCAGCCCAGCCAGGGCTACATAGTTAAAAATCTAATGTGTCCACTTATAAGACTTATTTCTAGTATGGTGCTATTAACAAGATAGTTGTGAGTTGTCAAAATGATCAGTTAAGTTTGTCCTTCTAGTTTTATTGGCAATTTTTATAATAAAAATTTTAATGAAAAAGTGTATTTGGCGTGTGTGTATAAGTACCACTTCTAAAAGCTAAGAAACTTACTTCTTTTTGAAAATGTTCCTTGTATATCATTTTCCTTGTAATGTTACCACAGAGCCTGTAAATCCCCAAGTAAGCTATTAATACCATCTTTCTATGAGACATTTACCAGAACATAATTTTCCATTCCAACTGATCAAGAAAATATTCTTACATGAGATGCAGAAACTTAAGTTTTAAGTCTGCTTGCTGATCCTTACCCTGTTTTCCACATTAATTACAAAATTCTATAAGAGATGAAAATATCAGCTCAAACCTTGTATGCATAAACTACAAGGAAAATTGTCAAATGAGTTTTGATCTTCAATATTATAAAAAGTTTTTACTAAGTGACAAATCCTTTTAAAACTCATTTCACATAAAAGACAGTTTCATTTAAAACGAACTCAAGATGTTTGCCCAAGGAAATCCGTCAACAGAATCCTCAAATAAAGGGTTTTATCAAAATACATTTAACAATGTATTAATTATTCTGCATGCATCAACTTAATGGTTTCAAATGTCCTTTAACCTAGGGCCATTTCCATGTCTTGAAGGAGGCCTTGTAGCACTGAAGGTATAAATAATCTATCATCTCAAACGGATTTTTTGTTTAATTATAGCTTACTACTTATCTACAGCTCAACATCTAATGCGTTACAGTAGTCTGAAGAACTCAAATGCTGAATTAAAATTTAAATGCAGATAGAACAGCAATAATAGCTTGTGGTCTGTAATTAAAACCCGTATTAGGTAACATCCATGTTAATTTACCATTACCTAAAAGCTGCATCTGTTTCTTTTGTGTTTTATGGATGACAATAAGAAATTATCCTCTGCCTAAAGAGATAGTGTACCTTAAAATTTGGATGTGAGAAGAGGGAGGACAGGGATGCAGAGAGAGCAGGGACATCTCAGCAGCTGAGATGCTGAGAGAGCAGGGACATCTCAGCAGCTTAGCTGTTACTACAGCCTCTCTCCCTTCCAAGCCTGAAAAATCCCATTTATTTTTAATATGAGACGCATCTGAGAGGAACCGTGTGCAGAAGCTGTATTTTCCAACATGGTTTCGATTCAACTTTGAATATAAGTTCTCCTGCGCAAAGTGCTTATTCGTGATCTTAAAGCACGTTATGATAAGCCACGAGAGGCAGGTAAATGGAAAACAGCTAATGAAACAAGAATTACTCTATCGTATTCAGGCCAGAAAAATAATTCTACCCAATTTTCAGTGTTTATTGTGGAACCTATTCATAGCTCAACATTTAATTAAAAAAAAAAAAAAAAAGTCCAAGGACTACCATGCTGGTAGGCACTGGAATTTGCTAGAATGGCTAAACAGCTATAATGGTCGACAACACTGCTGCATTACCTTCCTCCCCTCTGTCAGTCCAGATCATCAATATCCTCTTATTTTATTATCAACACGAGTTGATAGTTCCTCGACTCGTCTCAGAATGGTATGTTAAGGCCTCAAGCTTCAACTAAAAACAAAACACCATAGTTTCCCATACAGTTGCTGAAATTCCTCTCAAGATCTAGAAATTAGAGAAAACGGAAAAAATGAAGACAAATTCCCCCTGACTTCTAAAGGGGCACACCAGTGAGGACAACTGCCTTATGAGGGCGTACTCTTAATTTTCATCATTGATGGGAGGGGGGGGGGGGATAACAAAATTTTAGATCAAAGGTGGCGCTCTGTCCTCAGCTCACCCGAATGTGACTCACTTTTGCAGACTATATGGTAGGAAATAACAGTTACTTTTCAAAGATCTTTGCAGTTACACCCAAGTCAAAATCAGGACAGAGATCCACCCTTTATGACAGCAATTTAACTGTCTTATCCAAAGCAAGGTAGAAACTAAAACGTCTCCCTGAAAATATGGCTTAAAGGGCCCAATTTCATACACCAGCTTTCAAAAGCTCTCAACAAGAAAAAAATATTTCTATTTACTTCAAATTCGAACTGATCAGGAGGGGGGAAAAGGGAGGGGTTGCAAACTGAAACAAGCAAGTACAAAAGGCAGATTCTCCCCCTTGCAATCCCTCGTTAATTCCCCCAATCCGCCTCTGCCACACACAAGGACAGGGAGCCTCCCTAGGGAAAGCTGGTGGCAGGGCAAGTGAAGGCTCTCCATTCACTCCCATGGGCCACTATCCAAAGGGATGCCCTATGAGCGAGCGCTTTATACAAACCCGGCCCTTACAAGTACTTATTATTATAAAATACACCTACGCTGAGCAAGAACCTTATTTTAAAGTAAGACTGTCCTCAGGTGGGGGAGGAGAAACACAACAAAGCCTTCCATGTTGAAAGGCAGACAGATAGTCCAGACATGCATATACCTACACACGTATGAAAAAGAAATCCATATAACTAATTTATCAGGAACAGCAATCGATACCAACAGGAGTCATTAGATTATTAATAAACCCAGAAAAGTAGCATGCACAGCAGCCAAAGGTGGCTGTCTGCAGCGCTCTAACCCCCAGCAAGGGTAAAAAGCAGCCTACCGAGGAGGTTCGCGTCCTTAGCAAGGTCCTGTAGACCTCTTTACCCACACAGATCAGCCCCAGCTTCCCCTGGGGTCCTATCACCGCAACAGCAAAAGCACACTCCCAATGCTAGAGTCCCGCAGTAAACTGGTGGATGAAATGCGCACAGACAACCAACCTGGGCAGAGACCGAGGCGCAGACCCAGGGGTCGCTAACTAGCTAAGTCACAAAATTCTCCTGCAAGATGAAATAGAGAAGAACACCCCGCCGCCTCCGCCCCCCGCAATAGGAATGCCACCCTCCTTCTTACTCACCCTTTCCGGGGACCCGAGGACAGAGCAGATTTGTTTATTTTTTTCCCTTTTAAACTAAGTACATAAACATGAATCGGAAGCAACCGTGAACATCCTGGGGGGCCAGACCTCAAGACCTGTAGAGATCGTCCAGGCGGCTCTCCAACTCCCCGGGAGTCACCGTCCTGTCTGACACGCATCTATCACACCATCCTCTCTGGGGGGCCGACGACGAACCTTCACCTTGCACGGGCAGTACCTCCTGGGGGCCCAAGTCAGGGATTAAATGGGTGACCCTCCCGGGGCGCAGGGAGAAGGAGTGCCGGGCAGCGCTGCCCTCAAGGTCACCACATGCCGGGGTGGGGGCGACCGGTGTTCAGATGGGCTGTGGCGGCAGCAGAGGCAGCCCCGCGAAGTCGGAGAGCCCCGGGTGTAGACGAGAAGCCACCGGGACGCTGACTCCGAGCTGGACCCGGCGCCGAGGCGCGCGGCGAGGCAGCCTTCTTTCTCACCTTTACGGTCTCCTAGCAGGAGCGAACCCCGGCGGCGCCTCCAACTTCGCGGGGACCCGCCGCGCTCCACCCCGCGCCCAGCTGTCAGGACCCCCGCCGCGCCCTGCGCGCCCCACCCGGCCTCCCCCGCAGGTGGCCGCCCCCGCCGCGGGCAGCCACCGGCCGCCACTCACCTCGCCCGCAGCGGGAACCATTTTTCCGAGGGAAGAATCAAGGAAGGCAAGGCGGGTGGGTCCGAGGGGTGGCGGCGAGCGGTCGCGGGACGTGCCCGCAGCCGGCTCGCTGGGATCGGGGCGCCACGCGGAGGTGCGGCTGCACCTCGGGAAGGAGGCGGCGGCGGAGCCCAGAGACTCGGCGTCCACCAGCCGGGGCTCCCTACTCACGCTGCACCGCGAGGAGGCGGCGGCGGAGGAGGAGGAGGCGGCGCCCGGCAGGCCCCCGCCCAGAGCCCGGCGGCCGCCGAGTGGCCGCTCGCGTCCCCGCAGGACCCGCCTCCTCCGCTCCGCAAAGCCGCGCTCAGGGCGCGCCGCGCTCGGCACGGCAGCTCAACCGGCCCCGCGCCGTCGTCCGCAGCAGCAGCGGCGGGCGGGGTGCAACCCGGGGCGGGGTCCGGGGACACCGGTTCGCAGACGGCGGAGCCCAAGGGGCTACGGCCAGCTCCGGGCAGGAACCCGTATGCACCGGGTGACCCGCGGGACGCCCGAGCAGGCAAGGGGGAGGAGGGCGCTCACCCGTTCCGGTCCGATGCTCTCTTCTTCTCCACACCTCCACGCCTCCCGCTCCACGCTGGCAGCGCAGCTGCTCCCGCTGCCTCTGCCACCGCTGCCGATACTCGCGCGGCCGCCGCTGCCGCCTTGGCTGGGCGCGGTCACGTGACGCGGCCCGCGGGGAGCCTGAGGGCGGGCGGGCGCGCGCGCGCGCACGAGCGGAGGTAGCGCGGCTCGGACCGGGACTGGCGCTTCCCGGAGAGGGCGTTTAAGGGGAGGATCCGGCGAGCGCGTCCCCGCTTGGCGGGAGCGCGCCCGGGGTAGGGGTTGGGGGGGGTGGGGGACCTGAACTTGCAGCGCGCGGTGTGGAAAGGGTGGCCTGGAGTGCGGGGCGGGCGACTCGCGCCTCCGCGCGCCCCTCCCTCTCTTCCTTCCCTGCGCGCCGGGCTCCCGGCTGCCCCCGCCCCCTCCTGCGCTCCCCCCCCTTTCCCTCCTGCGGCGGCTTCCGATTGGCCGCCGGGCTCTGACGTCTGTGTTTCCATGACGTGTCGGGCCGGGGAGGGCCGCGGGAGGGGGCGGCGGGGGAGGAGGGGGCGGCGACTCCGTCAGTCACCGCCGGTGCCTGGGCGCGCGGCCGGGCGGCTCCTGCAACGTGAGGAAGCCGGAGAGCTACGACTGCCGCAGCAGCGGGACGCCCTTCACCTAGGGTCCCCGCTCTAGTCGCCCCCGGGGGGGGGGGGGCGAAGCCCGGTCACCGGATGGTAGAGCGGCTCGGCGCCCGCTCCCTAGCGGACCTGTCTCCTGTCCCGGACAGTGACGCACTCGCCCGACAGCCTAAGTGCCTTCCCTTTTGGGAAGAGAGCCCACTCGCCCTGTAGGCGCGCTGGCCCGGCCACCGACACCGGGGATCCCCCGCTGCAGCGCCCAAACGGTGTCCTCTAGCCGGTGCAAGCAGGCCTCGCAAGGTCCACGCTTGAAGTCCTCGTGTTTCTCTTTTGGACTGCTTTTTCCCCCCCTACCTGTGGCGAGCTAGTGGGTGTTTAATTCATAATACTTAAACCTTACCCTCTTCTTTCCCGAGGAGAAAGAAACGAAACGAAACGGAAAAAAAAAAAAAAATCATGCAGAGTACCGTGCAGGATTTAGATGGTAAAAGGTAACCGATTCTGGTCCAACCTCTTGAACATGTTGCAATTCAAAAGAAAACCGCTCGTCATTGCATCTACTTTCAAAAAGGATCTTGACTGTATCCACACATTTAGAGATGTGTATCCTGCCCCATCCTTCTGTAATCTCTGCTTGAACTAAATTGAACTAAAGGCCCCCCTCCCCGACCAATTTAGACCTTATTCGATTATTTTCAGCATCACTTAGACCGAGAAACAAACAAAACAAAAAAGTGTTCTGTAGTGTTTTTTTCAACCCTGAAATGGAAGAATTGGTAGTTTCATAGTCTTCTCAAAACACACGGATAAGGCAAGTACTGCCTTATGTATGTTTTCTGTTTGGTAGCATTTGTTTTAAAATAATATAAAGGCTTGAAAAGAAAACACTTGAGTTTGAAAGCAAATTTTCCATGATAAAACTGCTGAAAATAATTTTTCCATTTATATCTTCCACCAGGGTAGACATTACCAACCTCTGAGCTGTGTCCTTGACATGTAAAACTGGCACTGGGTATTTCTCTGTGTTTATCACAGAGAATTGGTCGATGTGGCACAAAAAATAGCCCATCCCGATACTATTTCAAATCTACAATTAGAAAACAAAATTAATTAAGATTCACTTAGGTAATTTCCAGTATTTTCTCACCCTGAAGAATCTTTCAGAATAACTCAGACACATTTATGGACTCTTGGCTGTTTCCCGGCTTTCCTCCAAGGAAGTCCCCATAGGAAATTGAATTATGCATCCTATTTTAATCAAGAATTTGACATTAAAGTATTAAGTGAATCACTGAATGCTACACCAGCAAAACCGATAATAGGTTAAACTTGAATCTGTTCACTTTGTGGGTTTGCTGTAATTCTAACTCATAAAATGCATGTTCTTAAAGTATATGTTCATGAAAAAAAACACTAAGCATCCTTACTATAGAACATGATTGCAATGAAATGTTTATTTGCATGCAAAGATGCACCCACAACTGAAAACATATATGTCCCAGAACATAGTTGTATGTACTTTATGTGAGATATGTACATGATAAACTTGCTCCCAGATAACCAGCATAATTGTACTGTATATTTGATCTGTGTGTTTTTATTCTTCAGATACAAAATTAAAGCTGAAACTAATATAGAAGCAACTGCGCATTAAGAAGTTCAATTTTTTTTCCGTTCCTACAAGGCTCCATCCTAAAACCTCCCCAAATTACATAGTTTTCGATGTAAAGTGCTGAAGTCATGCCTCTGTGTCTTATCTGAGCATATCATCTTCATCTTGGACTTAATTTATCCCATGGATCTAATTGATCTGGAGATATAGTAGTATATATTAAGAGCAACACAGTACAATTTTGTATTAAATAATAGGGTAGTTTTGTAAATGTGCTTTTTAGTTACAAAAGTTACTATTTGGGGTGTTATATTGAAGAAGCAATAACATATTTGGCAATTTTAATAGGTGCATTCCTTTCATTCCTTTTAATGGCATAATTGTATTGACATCTCTCTGGTAAATTGATTAGTTCAAGCTGTGTAACTCATGCAGAAAGTCCACAATGTAACTAAAGGTGAAGAGAAACATTAGACTCTTTATTCTCTTAAGAATCCCAGCCTAGCATGATTTCACACTTCCATAATCCCAGCACTCAGGAGGCAAAGATCAGGAGGATGGAGAATTCCAGGCCAGTCTGTAATACATAGGAAGACCCTGTCTTTAAAAGAACAGAGCATGGGGGTGGCTGGGGAGATGGCTCAGTGGACTGGGGTTCAATTTCCAGCACCCACACGGCAGCTCACAACTGACTCTAATGCCAGGATCTAATATCCTCACAAAGACATACAAGCAGGCAAAATACCAATGCACATAAAATAAAAATAAATAGATTTAAAAGCATCATGTGTATTAAGCATTGGAGCAAAATTAATACACCAACAGTAGTATGTTTTTAAAACAAGATAAATTCCCTAAATGGACTTTTCTATGTGAATATGTCAGTCCTGATCATAATACAAGAGGACGGAAGAGTGGAAAGAGGGAGAGGGTGGAGGGATATCAAATGCTTCCCAAAGCATAGTTATATATGTTCTCGAATTTCCATCAGCCCGGACATAGACAGACAGACAGACATTGCTTAGTTGAAAATCCACACAAAAAGTTACCTATTAGTAATGAATTAATTCCATTTGCTGGGTTAAATAGAGCAATTACAAGTAAGCCTAAGCCAGGCAGTGGTGGCACACGCCTTTAATTCCAGCACTAGGGAGGCAGAGGCAGGCAGATTTCTGAGTTCGAGGCCAGCCTGATCTACAGAGTGAATTCTAGGACAGCCAGGGCTATACAGAGAAACCCTGTCTTGAAAACAAATAGACAAACACACAAACAAAATCAAGTAAGCCTTAAACAAGAGTCTTCAAGTCACATAATACAACATTTTTATATATGAAAAACACAAAGCTGGTGGATGATATTTGATAGGAGTTGCTGAGTACCTACATACATAGTACCTTCTATGGAAAAGGCATCTTTACCACCCCCAAATACTGTATAATTTAGGCATATAGTATTGACCTCCAAATCTAAAGTCCAACAAATAGATCATACCTAAATGCTTAGGAAAATTTAGATCTGTAATGCACCATAAAAGATATACATAATTTAATAGAAAAGACATATATAGTAAAAATTCTCAGATTACCTGAGAATTAACAGTTTTACCACAATCATTTCTCTTGTCATTATTATTCACGCATATACTGATGGTCTTTGAGAGCCCTCACTTCCTTTAATTAGAACTCACTGCTTTTCACATTACTAATGATGAATTGTGATACATCATAAGGTTATAAAATGTGGGTGAAATAGTTACATAAAGTTTCAGTACAGTTTTCGTTATTTGCTTTTCTGTTGTTTTGTTTTTAGAATGGTTCTGGTTCCAAGGCTAGCCTGCAATTTATTTGTAGCCCGGGCTTACTTTGAAGTCCCACTTTTCATCTCCCTCCTCAGTGTCTAATGTGTTCCACTATTCTTCTCATCTGACAAACAGTATTCGATATATAATATATGCTCAAGAAATGTTCTTATTCAGAAATACTCATTCTGGTAACTCATCACAGAGTAAGCATTTCTACAAAAATGCACATTTGTTTAGTCAGATAGATAGCTATACAACACAATAACACACCTGTGAGACAGACTATTTGTAATCATCTTTAAAGCACAACACATTTAACTACAGGTCACTGCTTCATTTCACTGATGTAGTCTAAGCCTTCTCCAGCAAAGAATACCTTCAATTTCCTAAATGAGATAGGATTTTGGCTACCACTCACCAAAAAAGTAGACTAACGGTAGCTTTTATGAATGTAGGTTATGTTAGCTTGCTATGGAAAACACAAAGGAGAAAATAGGAAGGGCAGTTGGGCCTCCTGCCTCCATCCCACAGTGCGTGGTCTCCATGGCTCTCCCAGTAGCTCTCAGCCTTCCTAATCCAGCTCCTGTTGTGCCGAAGCCCAACCATCACATTGTTTTGTTGCTGCTTTGTAACTGAAATTTGCTGATCATGAATCATAATGCAGGTATCTGATAGGCAAGCTATTTGATATGAAACCTCAAAAGGGCTATAACCCATTTGAGAACCTCCGCTCAGAGCCATGTTGAAGCACAACATACTAGTGAGGAGTCTATGCTGGAGCAAAGCTGTTTGCTTCCTGGTGGCCGGAAGAGAGGTAGGGGATGAAGACAGGAGAGAGGAAGGAAGGCCAGGAACCAAGATTCAGCCTTCAGAGATACACTGCTTCCCCAGGGCCCTTCTCCCTCCAGGTAGGCCCGACTTTATTATAGCCCAGTGTCTTAGTCAGGGTTTCTATTCCTACACAAACATGACCAAGAAGCAAGTTGGGGAGGAAAGGGTTTATTCAGCTTACACTTCTGCATTGCTGTTCATCACCAAAGGAAGTCAGGACTGGAACTCAAGCAGGTCAGGAAGTGGGAGCTGATGCAGAGGCCATGGAGGGATGTTTCTTACTGGCTTGGTTCCCCTGGCTTGCTCAGCCTGCTCTCTTATAGAACCCAAGTCTACCAGCCCAGGGTGGCACCACCCACAAGGGGCCCTTCCCCCTGATCACTGAGAAAATGTCCCACAGCTGGATCTCATGGAGGCACTTCCCCAACTGAAGCTCCTTTCTCTGTGATATTCCAGCCTGTTGTCAAGTTGACACACAAAATCAGCCAGTCCATCCGGTCATCTTCAGACACATTAATGGATTTCTTCTCTGATGACTTTAGAGCTTTCATGATCTAGTCACCCTTGAGGCCCGTTGTGGGAACAAGCCTTCAGTACAAGAGCCTTTGGAAATCCTGCACATTGCAGTCCCACTTCAGAAGTTTAGAAGTAGGTGGTCCTATGCTGAAACCAGCAGCTGAACACGGATATCCAGAATGTGGTTCCTATCTTTCTGCCCTACCATCTCTGATATAATCTATCACCAGGAAAATCATCAGCAAAACTTTTTCCTGTTGATGTCCGATTCTAGTTGTTTTAGTCTGTTAGCTCATTTTTCATGTCATTTTTTAAAAAACTGTTTTGTTTTTGTTTTGTCTCATTTGCCCATCTCCTTTCAAGAAGAGCCGTAGCAATATGAATTACCTTGTAAGCAATGCAGATTTCTGGGCCAGAACTTCTCATTGAATCTCTCCAGAGTAGACAGTCCCGCTATGTGATTCTTGTGTGGAATGTTTTTTTCTTTGTGTATATGTGTGTGTGTGTGTATGTTGGAGCGTGTGTGTGTGTGTGTGTGTGCGTGTGTGTATGTGTGTATATTGAATCGTGTGTGTGTGTGTGTGTGTGTGTGTGTGTGTGTGAGAGAGAGAGAGAGAGAGAGAGAGAGAGATTTCACATATACCTGAATGTGGGGGCCAGAGGAGAATCTCTGTTGTCTGTCTTCCAAGGGCTATCCACTCGGGTTTTTTGAGACAGGATCTCCCAATGGCCTAGAGTATGCTCATTAGGCTAGATTGACTGGCCACCAAGCCCCAGGGATCTACCTGTCAGCTCTTTCCCAGTGCTGGGATTGCAGATACATACCTCCATGTTCAGGGCTTTCCCATGCTCACCTTGCCTAGTTCTAACAGTAAATTCCTGCTTTTCAGCGTTGTTCTCTGGGTGACAAGGTAATGCTGTTTTATTTACAAAGTATTTATCGAGCCTGAGCAATGTCCTCTGGAGTCACTAAGGCAGGAAAACAGGAAATATTCTACTTAAAAGACATTAGTATCAAGGTGATAGCTCATCTAGTCATTTACACAAAGATACTTTTATTAAGCTCTTACTGGGAGCCAGGCCTAGCAGAATTTGGTACCAAGTTAACACCAATTCACTAAGCTCACATGAGTAAACACAGCAATGAAGTGTCATTTCTCTGATGGTGAATTCTAAGTGTAGGCACATAGCTTGATTGTGTTCTTAACCTGTGTGGAAACCTCTTTCAGGGTCTTTTAACTTTTCTTCTTCCAAATAGAAATATAGCAAGAAAGCAATCAACCAGTCATAAAAAACAAAAACAAAAAACAAAAAACAAAAAACCAAGTCACTAGAGGTCATTTTGATGATCGGTGTGCTTTGGTGTCAGCGGATCAGGCAGCAGGAAAAGAATGTTGATAGGTATGGAGAACTAGAGGATGGTGGAATCTAGAATGTACAGGTCAAGAAAAAAGAAAACAAGCCGGAGTTCAGAGGGAAGAAGATACAGGGCACACAAACACTAGTCCTCACGTACCAGCTAACACCATCAGCCAGGAGGAAGCTAAACTACACGCTGACCTGGGTAGATTGGACGAATTAAAAGATGATTAAAAAAATAAGTCATGTATAGATTTTTCCAAGGCCTAGTAGATTTTGAGTGATTTTACAGCAATATGAGTTTTAGGACATTTTATCAAAACTCAGAATTGGGATTTCCCCCCCTCTCCCATTTGGCTTCAGTACATGAGAGTCAAGGATGCAGTGCACAGCTTCTTAGCAAGAACAGAGACCTGATAGAGCATATGAGTCTTTTTCTGACTTCCAATAAAATGCCACAGACTGGATGGCTAAAACAACACAAATGTATCTTCTCACTGTTCTAGAGTCTCTGGTGAGTTTCCCATGAGGCGTCTCTACATGACAAACTCTTTCCTCACAGTCACGCCACTATGGGTAAAAGTGAGTGGAAAGAGAATGTCTCTCCTCCTTACAAGAATGCTGTCCCTAGGTTAAGCACTCATTGTTACAAACCTACTCCATTTTAATTACTTGTGTAAAGGCCTCGTCTCCAGGCAGGCACAATGAGTGCTAAGGATTTCAACACATGAATGTTAAGAGGCTCCAATTCAGTTCATAAGCAGATGGATGTTTTGGTAAGTTTTTAAGAGTTCACATATGAAGCCTCTTCAGATCTGCTGGATTAGATTTCCTGTATTATGTAACTCTGCTCCTCAAATGTTTGTGGGTGGTGCATATAAATGGTACTGAGAATGTAGGAACCAATACCGATATGGAACAGAGTATAAAGACACAAGAAATTTGTAAGTCTGGGAATAGAGGACTCAAAGGCAGAGGAACCAGCACACCATAGACAGATGTTAGCCCAGGGGATGATTAGATCTGGGAATAAGCCAGATGCATACAATCACAAAAGTTTACTGATAACATGTGGCAGGATATGGTCGAAGCAACAAAGTGGGGGTGTGTGTTCTGTGTCCCCATAAAAATCATATGTTCAAGTTCTAATCCCCCAAACTGATCAAGAAGTGAGAATTCTAAAGAACCTTCATAAGTAGAATTAATTTGCTTATAAAGTAGGCCAGAAGACTTATTCTGTTCTCTCTACCAACTCAGGACACAGATGTTACTGCTTATGAACAAGAATTGATCCTCACCGGAACTGATCCTCTTATCTTGATCATGGTCTTCCTGGCCTCCAGAAGTGCAGAAAGAAGCCTCTGTTGCTTATAAAATATTGAGTCCCTAATATTTTGTTAGCAGTCTGTATGGGCTACATATGATACCATGTAAAGTTAGAATCCTGCCTCTCACCATGGTGGGCTGGCACTGGTTCCACCCGGTTCACTTACGCCAGGTGAACAATCATCATGGAGACTTGATTTCTGCCCAAAATTGAAAAGAGAGAGGAAAAAAAAAAGCACAAAACGAAGCAAGCAAGACATTAAAGAAAACCAGCCTAAAAGCTTCACTAGGAAACCAGTTGACACTGAAGACAGGAGTGTCAGAGCAGCAACTAGAAATGGTAAAAAAGAAACAATTAGCCCGATGGCTAACTGTATTGACAACATGGGTAGAGAGACAAAGGATATTTTCTACAGAGTTCATCAGGACATCACTCTCCTAGAATGCCATATTTGAGTGTAATGCTGTTGGCTTCCTAAGAGACTCTCTCATACTCAGACACTGGAGGTTTCCACGTATACCTCACAGAATAAAGAGAAATGGGCAAGGATGCCAGAGTGAACACAGATGTGATGGAAGAGTTGACTAACGGCCCTCTCGTAGTGACTTGTCATAGAGGCTAGTTTCTCTGTGGTGTCCTTATCAGAAGATGGCCCTGGAGGCACAAGAGGTTGTTAGAAAGCTTATAGCTCATGAGAAGAAGCAAGAGCTTTGCTGCACCCTCTCCCACACTCCCACACACACCACCGTTAGGAGTGTCTGGAGGCCTGCCACTCCGAAGGCATCCACAGCCAGCCAGAGGGGACTGCAAATGGAGCCTTGCCAAAAGGAGACTGGTGATTTCTCCTCACTGTGCTCCTTGTCTTCAACAGTGGAGGAGCTATGTCTTAGGAAAGTGAGAGAGGGATAGGGAGAGGGGGGGAGGGAGAGAAGGAGAGAGGGAGAGGGAGTGGGAGAGAGAGAAAGAACACAGAGGTACAGAGACTGAGCCAGCTCTCCCCCAATACACCCAGATAGTGATGGGGAGGGAAAACCTTTGGTGCCGGTGATCTTACCCTTTCATTGTTGAAAGGCCCAGAAGGTAAAAGAGTCTCAGTCAGAGGCCTTGGGTTAACTGTTTACATCTTCTTCCAAGCAAAACTCTTCAGTTGTGCTTATGGCCATAGCTCAGTAGGCTCGCGTGTTTAAAATGAGAATACACAAGAACACTGGAAAAAGATGTAGCAACTGCAAATCATAATCTTGTGAAAACAGCTTGAATAGCTATCTAAGGTGTACTGACAAGGAGTTTCCTCTTTGTTGGTTAGTTTACATAGTGCCTGAAGGCGCTAAGCAAGCTGCTAGGGGAGAAAAGGTAACAGCTGTCTTCTCAGCTGTGAACAGCATGAACTATCATACCAACTACCAGAGAAAATACACTCACTGGTACCATACTGGCATGGACGCTTTGGGGGTAACCAATCACTCTCTGCTTGGATTGAGGTTCACTCTGCATGAGATAGTTCATATCTGGTACTGGACATTCAGTCCAAACACTTCTATTGAGGAAGTCTTAGGCACTAGATGAGAGCTCTGCTGTTTAGCTAAATTGGCATGACTTTAAGCTACCTTCTCAATACATTTTATGCCCACAGATAAATGCTAGGTCGCCACCTGAATTGGAGAAGCCTCTCTTTTGGAATGGATGACATAGAATGCAGCCCTCATAGCTCCTTGAGTTGCATTTGAACCATTCACTATAAGGCTCAGAGAAAAATGCAGAACGGGAGACAGGAAGAGGGTAAAATACAGAAAAGGGGAGAAGGGCTGTGAAATGCTGTTTTTCTGATCACGACATAGCTGCCATTGCAGTTGTGATCTGACAACTATGTTACTGAGCCTGCATAATACTAGGCCTGTCAATAGTTAATTCTTAATTAAGGAGGGGCTCCCAAGCCCTGCCCCTCCCTGAACTATTGGCTACTGATGGATTCTGGGGGATGGGCAGTCACACAAAATAAGAAATGAATGTGGGAAAGGGCCTTGCAGGAAGGACAGGGAAGGTATTGAAAGTGGGAGGAGAAGGAGAAGAACGCATAGGAGGTAAAGTCACCAGAATCCGTACATCCCTGTATGGAATTGTCAGTGAAGACGTTTTTAAAATTCTTTTTAAAATAAGTCATTTGTCCATGGTTAATTTCACTTTATTCACTCAATTTAACAAGTCCATTTTCTTTTTTCACTTTTTAAATTTTCTTTTTTATTAATTTATGTGTTCACTTTACATTCCAATATCTACCAGCCCCATCTCTCCTCCCTGTACTCCATCACACAGACCCTACCCCATTCTTCCCTCTCCATCTCCTCAGAGAAGGGGGAGACCCCCCTCTTCCCTGATATAATGAGAACATTTTCAAATCATTTCCATGAATATAAACTATAAGAACTTAGTGTACCATCAGACGTAAGTATAATTTTGGTAAATTTAGAGCAAGCCTCAAACAACAGCACTTGTTTATAGGGTTTCAGGAACATTTCACAGTTCATATCATTATGAAAGTCCATATTGTTTCTCTGCTAAATGATACGAAGATATGGTGATTGTACTTGAATATATTCAGTTCTCCATGGGCTATGACTCTTCTACTGCTATTATTATATGTGGATATGACTCTATGTATATGTTAATGTTTTTTAACATAGTCTTAGTGTGGCTAAGATCATAAGAAATGAAAAATTTCTTCCATATGCTTACAAATGGTGGGCCTTTTTCTGTTATTTTGATGTTGTATACATATTTTGTCATCCTTCTCTGATTGTAATATCCATTCACACTTTCATTTACAGTTCCTCTCCATCAATTTAAAAATTAAAGGAGGGTCCCTTAATAACCTTAAATCCTTCCTACTTCTGAGTCTTAGACATCTTTCTCCTGATTTTTGGAATCTTATCTGTCATTATTAAAAATACAAAAATAATTACAATGCCTCTTTAAATTAACTGATTTTTCTATCTGCAATGACCACGTGTGTGTGTGTGTGTGTGTGTACATATATACATACATACACACTACAATATGTATAATATATTGTGCTGGAGAGGTTTCTGTCAACTTGACACAACTAATATTTTTTAAATTAGTGATTGCTGGAAGGAGGGCCCAGCTGCATTGTGGATGGTATCATCCCTGGGCTGGTGGTTCCAGGTTCTAGAACAAGCAAGCTGAACAAGCCATGAGGAGCAAGTGAGAGCCTGCATCCCTCAAAGGCCTCTGTATCAGCTCCTGCCTCTAGGTTCCTGCCATGCTTGAGTTCCTGTCATGACCCCCTTCAATGATGAACAGAAATATGGAAGTGTAAATTGGATAAACTTTTCCTCCCCAACTTGCTTTTGGATACAGGGTTTCATCACCATGATAAAACAGCAGCATCAGTGGAGCGGAGCCAGCCAGAGCTTAGAAGACAAGCTG
The DNA here is from genome assembly GCF_947179515.1 of Apodemus sylvaticus. NCBI lineage: Eukaryota > Metazoa > Chordata > Mammalia > Rodentia > Muridae > Apodemus > Apodemus sylvaticus. The sequence continues at coordinate 36,163,687 of NC_067491.1, forward strand.
TGTGCTGCAGAGGGAGTAACCCAAGGCCTTCGGAGGGAGCCCAGAAGATTGTGAGTAAACCCCAGATATTGGACATTGAGTTCTTTATACTTTTGGAGCTTGGTTTTATTTTAATTTGATTGAGACTATTCCCCGGTTCTTCCCTCTGGAACTAAGAAAGTGTTCAGTTTATTTTTGATTTTACAGGACCCTGCAGTTGAGATGCTTTGAATTTTATAATACTGGAATTTGAAAGAGGTTGGCTATTTTAAAGAGACTGAACATTTAATGTGTTTGAATTTGTAAAGACTGTGAGACTGTTAAAAGTTATTTATATTTTTAATGTGGGATCTTGGGAAATGAATGAGAAAGAAAGGCTTGTGGGTTAATGGTGATGTGTTTGCTGTCAAGTTATTATGGGGTCAGTCATGCTGGATCGTTTTATGTCAACTTGACACAAGCTAAAGGCATCTCAGAGGAGGGAACCTTAATTAAGAAAATGATTCTATAAGATCAGGCTGTAGGCAAGTCTGTAGGGCATTTTCTTAATTAATGATTTGATGGGGAGGGTTCAGTTCATCATGGTTAGTGCGCTCCCTAGGCTGGTAGTCTTGGGGTTTAGAAGAAAGCAGGCTGAACAGGGCATGAGGAGCACGAGGCAAGCAGTACCTCTCCATGGCTTCTGCATCAGCTCCTGCCTCCAGGTTCCTGCCCTGTCTGAGTTCCTGTCCTGACTTCCTTTGATGATGAACTGCAATGTGGAAGTGTAAGCCAAATAGACTCTTTCCTCCCCAGCTTTCTTTTGGTCATGATGTTTCATCGCAGCAATAGAAATCTGAATGAGGACATTTACATACATGTATAACATACATACATACATACATACATACATACATACATACATACATAATTTTTATATTTTCCAAACTGAACATTTAACATTAAAGATGATGTAATAATAAAACAACCAAAAGCAGGTGTCTCATGCAAATAATCCCAGCCCATGAGAAATAAAGGTAGAAAAACCAAAGTTCAAGACCATTCTTGGCTATCCAGTGAGTTCAAGGGCAGCTGTTGTAATTATTGCAGAAAAAAGAGATGGCATAGGATGTGGTATCTAGACTTAAGGTCTTACCATATTTGGTAGCACTAGTAATTCACAAAATAGTAAGAAAGAGAAGTTGAAAGAAGTAAATGAATTATGATGGTGTTGTGTGTTCTGTATAAACTTATGTTGGGGAAATTTAAATGAACTGAAATATTAAACTTGACTTTGAGGAAGAGGAGGTTAGATACGAGGTAACCTGGACTAGAACCTCAGTCCCAAAGTTTACTACCTATATAATCTTGTTTAACCAGTTCCATATCATCTCCGGTTAGCTTAGTTTTCCTCTGTGTAAAAACACCAACTTTCTAGGCCTCTTTTGAGAATAAAGTTGCACAATGCAATTTTCATAGTAGAGATTCAATGACTAGGTCTTTAACCCCTGCCCTACATAATCTGTCACATTTTAGAATGAGTCTTAATATTAATTGTGCAGTAGTTTTCAATCCTCCTAACACCCCACACTTTAATATGGTTCCTCAGGTTGCGGTGACACCCAACCATAAAATTACTTTTAATGCTACTTCATAATTGTAATCTTGCTGCTGTTAGGAATTATAATGTAAAGGGTTTTGGAGACAGAGGTTTGCCAAGGGTCATTACTCACAGGTTGAGAACCACTGCATGCACCTATTGTATATAAAAGTAATGTAATGAGTGAAATTTAGTTAAAATTCATGCAGCTTCAAAGGGAAATTTGAAATTTTATAATCCATGTTCATCATTGCAAGGGAGATTTTTGAAAGTTTAAGGAAGTTTGAAATAATAAAGACATTGAGATTTGTTTGACATAATTAATAATGCTAATTCATATTACTTTTGATCAGATAAAATATTCCCTTCCATCTTAAAAGACCATTACAATACAAGTTAAGGTTAGTTAGGGAGCTAGATAGACATAACAAAAACTCAAAAAAAAAAAAAAGTTTTAGTAGTGATTAAACAAGAGAGAATATGGGCTCTCTCCTGAAAATAAATATAAAGAATTTGTATTTGGTTGCTTTTTTATTGCTAAGCTAAAATGCCTTGACCAAAAGCAACTTATGGAAGACTTGATCTTGGCCAACAGGTCCATGGGGCTAAGAGTCCACTGTGGTGGGTCGCCATGACAGTAGGACTAGGACATGTCTCAAGTATAATCACGAAGCAGAGTGTGAACCAGAAGTAGGGTGAGGCTATCAGCTCTCAAAGCCTAGGACCAGCTCCGGACTTCCTCCAGCAGGGCGGGGCTGTCTCCCTAAACAGGGCTCAAACTCCCGAGCCTGTGGGGGATTTTTTTTTTTTTTTTATTCAAACCACCACACCATCCATTTTTAAGAACGTAAAACAGAACATAAGATGGCCACTGGATTCTGAACCAGAGCCCAAACAATGGACACCAAGCTAACCCAACAAGTCCTGCTATCCCATCCCAGCAGCTGTGAGCTGATTAAATAGCCCAGATTGCTGCGCTGAACTTTAGTACTGCCATTTACAGAACGACTTCAGAGGATGCGCTATTAAAGTCTGGGTTTTATCAGAAGAAGGCAGCACTTTTTTTTTAAAGCAGCCCTTAAAATTAACATACTGGATAAGCTGCTTATTATAGATATGGCCAAGAGATCCTCCGTATAGATTCAGAAGTGAAGCAGTGAATTTCTAAGTCAACTAATGAGATTATTGCACTGAGACCAAAATCTAAAAATAGCACTTTAGATAACCCAAGAGCACTTTGAGAAGTGAATTTATACTCTATATGGTCATTTCTAAAATGACAAAAGCCACATTGATAACCACTAATATACTGGAATGTCTCTGTGCTGAAATGTGGAGCAATTCTCTACTTAATTAACTTAGAAATATACCAGCAATAATTGGAATATATGAGGAAAGAATATTTTAAGTCACCGTGAACTATACTTCTCTCATTAATTAATCTTAGTATTTAAGCCTTAAAATTTATATTGAAATAGCCAAACAATAAATTAGCTCTTATTCATAAGTCAGTTCTGACAACTATCAAGTTGTTTGTTTTATTTAAGTTGTTGTAAGGGAAGGCATAGAGACATTTACCAACAAGACATTTTGGAGGCCATAGAAGATAGCTAATATTTCACATATCCTAATATAGTGGATACTCAGGAGGACATGTAGAAAAGTGGTGAACTCTTTATAGTTCTACTAATTTCTCTCTAAAGCAGGAGAAGTAACACGTAGCTTACATTTCTTTCGGTGATATAATGAAGTGAGATAACAGCTTTGGAACAGCTCCACATCCTTGAAACTTATTACAGGAAAAAGTCATTGTGTACAGCAAGACTCTTCATCTAGACGAGGAAGTTCCCCGAGCTGTGTTGGCCTGGGCTCTCACATGTGGGAAGCAGTGCTATCTACAAATGAATATAGGATCCATCTAGAGACTCCAAACATCTTCCTAAACAATTTAAAGTAGGAATCAGACTTTCTTCAAGACTGCTCTTTAAAAGCTATTGGAATAAAAACAAATTATATGAGTATTCATTATCATGGTAGTTTTTTTTCCTATAAGATTTAACAGTTTGGAAAAAAATGTGAACTTTTACAAATATCTTCTCTAGCTGACCCAAGCCAAACCATGCCTTGGTAAGATCCTATAGTGAGCTCTTGCCTTTGTCCCCAGCCCCAGCTTCAGCCACTGATTGGTGGGTTATCTTCTCATGTGCAGGCTGTATAGTTGGAAGAAGGCCCTAGGGCAAAAATGGTAGTACTTGATAAAGAGAAGTAATGGACAGGGAATGGATTTTAAAGTGAGAAATGGTTGAAGAGTGGAGTCTACTGCTGCTGTCAGGAAATGAACTGGATAAAATTTAGATAGTGTGTGAAGGAGAGAAAGCATGGTGAATTTAGAGGAAATCTAGTCAAAGGATCTTTAAGTCACCAAGGCAATGATGACCAAGATGTTGTGTTAGTGTAGGTAAGTTGTCTTTGAGTATCAGGAATATTAACTGGAAAGGGTAGTTTATCTACCCATAGGTAGTCATTTGCTTGATAGAAGCAATCTTTCTTGTTTATTCAACAGTAAGGAACTAGCTACATTTCGAGCTCCATAATAATATGGTAGGCAAGACAGACACGAGGATCCTCGTCTGGTACGAAGAACAAAGAAAAGCAATTCTAGTGTAACGTGGTAAGTGCCAGGCATTGACGTGTGCGTGGGAGCTTAAGAGAAGAGATGATGTCCATTTTGAAGCTTGAATTTTGAAAGATCAGCTTGGGCTTGAGGGGTAAAAGGAGGGAAGTTTCCTGTAGAAAGAGCAATACATGCAAAAAAAACAAAAACAAAAACAAAAACAAAAACAAAAACAAAAACAAAAACAAAAACCAAACCAAACCAAAACAAAGCAAACAAGGAAGTTGAGGAAATATTAGCTTTTACACACATTGCAGGCTTTTCATAATGGTCCAAGCATATGATGAACTGAAAGCTGATTATATAGGAATGAAGTTGGAGGGATAGCAGTGTCTTAAATGTGATGGGGAGAACCTTAGCACCTACAGTCCCATTCCTCAGGAGGCTGGGGCGGGAAGGGTACGGGGACTTCTTCGAGGCCAGCTCTGCTTACTTAATCAATTCTAAGACAGACTGAGTTACAGAGTGAGGCACTGCTGCCAAACAAAGGAAGGCACAATCAGCATCAATACTAACAACACAGGGAATGCAGCAGTAGAGAGACAGACTGGAGGAGAAACATTTGGAGATTTGTATTCTGTAAGATTCTGCTCTCCATTGATGGCTGTATTTACAAGGGATATTTCTCTTGTTGGTTATTGATACCAATTGAAACATCTGAATCAGATAAAATATTTTAGAATGTTAAAGATTAGATATGTATGTGTGTGTATGTATGTATGTATGTATGTGTATATGTATGTATGTATGTGTGTATGTGTATATATATCCTTGCTGATAATCTTAGGTGATGTGTGGGGAAGAATAAAAGGGGGAAATGAGATAGGATAGTAAGAGAGTTAAAATAAAGAATTTAAATATATGAGAGGAATACAAACACATAAGAGAGGCTAAAATAAACAACTTAGAGGTTAAAATAAAAGAACAGAAAGTAGAGAACTCCCCTTTAGAACAAATTTTTGAACAATGTATAACACATGCACACAGACACACACATACATGATGAAAATTTTATACCTATGAAACCTTCCATTATATATGCGCAGGGTTCCTATAAATACTGTAACTGACTTAACTCTAAAGATATGGGTAAAAATATAGTTTGCACTTGACATTAAATATCTACTGAAGCTAAAATTGTCACATTCAATCAGTTGCCATTAATGACAATTAGAAAATATTGATCTTGGAAGGAGCCCAACGGCAAAACCATTCCAAAAGGAAACAAAGCTTTCATAGTGAAAACACAAAGCACAACCCTGTCAGCAGCAAATAAACACAGTGGAGCCCCCCAAATGGCCTACGCAGTAAGATGAAATGATAGGAACTTCAAGCTCTCGTTCTGTTTGGGCAAGTTCTTGGTCGACATTCAAGAGGTCATTTCTGGAGGTGCTCTGTTGCTTCCTTCCTGCCTCTGTCATCTTTTGAACAGCAGGTGCTCTCTTGCAACTCAGGCTCCTTCTTCCTGTTGCTTCACCCCAGCCTCATTTCTGGAAAGATCTTGAGTCTCCTTCTCATGCTATACATTTAAAGGATAGATGATGGTATGGATTCTAGGGACCCAACTATTGAGGGACATAGTTTTGATTAGCAAGCAGTCACTCCTTTGGTGGGTCTCAAATAAGAGAACATTTAGGAACTTCCTCCATTGATGTGTTTAGTTCTTTACTTCCAAAACTGCTCAATACTTATGCTATCATCTAATGACTTTTTATTGTGCAAACATTTCTCTGTCTATTTGTTTCCTTCCCCCAAAAGGGATGTGTAGCAATTGCCCAGTTCACATTATTATGGTGATGATGGTGACTCAGGACACTGAAAGACATGTGACTTTCAGACTTTTCCCCTATGACATTTTCCACTACAGTTCATGTAGTGCATGTGCTAATTGCAGGCATCCCGTATAATGATTTGTAAAGTTTTCCATGACTGCAGAGATGCCTAGACTTTTAATACTCTATGTGGACAAAAGTCCATTTTCCTCTCTTGTTGTTTCCTTGTTTGGCTGCCAAGCTTTCTGATAGCAACCTAATGAGCAAAGAGTAAACTATTATCGCTTTAATTGGTCTCCACTGGCTAATTCTTAGGAGGCTTTTAGAAATGCATTTATTATATAATTAAGAGATTTGTGATTCCTTTTAAGTCATCGGCCATAAAAGGCCTGGTTTAATATAATAATTACAGTCACTTCTCCTGTTGCTCTAGGTCAGCAGTCGAGTCTCACCCTTGGAGATTGTTTTTTCAAAGTCAAGTTGTCCCTGTTCCGGTGCTCCCTGTGATCTGCTTCCTTCACAACCCAACTTCCGGTGTGCTTCTCATTCGTAAAAACCATAACCTCATCAAGTTCACAAAGATTAAAATCAAATTAAAATTAAAATTAAAATCTGTTTGTGCCCATTTCTCCCTTACTACTCTGATTCTCACATCTATGCCTTTGGAGATGCTCTACTTTAACACTCAAAACTGTAGCGTGGTATCTTAGGCCATTGTAAAACATATTCTAGGGAAATATTCTGAGTTTAAAATATGGAACTGACAAATAGAACATTTTTAGAAGTCAAGAAAGTTTTCTATTGCGTTTGTTGCATATCTATGTGTCTAAGCTTTTATTCTGAACTCTCTTGCCCTTGATTTCTGACTGCTTTATGTTTTGATTTTTCTTGAGCATGTCTAGATTCTTCCTTGGTGCTTGTGTAAGCTGTTCTCTCTTCCTTGTCAACAGGCATGCTTACAAATTGGAATCTTGGATTGCCTGGTCTTAACTTTCTCTCTCTACTCTGACAGCACAGAGTGTGCGCATGGTAGACACAGTTGACATTCTTTGATATTTGATAGGGAATTAGCTAATGAAAGATTTAAAATAGTAATGTAGGGACTAGGCTTGGTGGCCCATACTTGTAATACCAGTATGAGATGGAGGCAGGAGAATCACTTTGAGTTGGAGGTTAGTCTGGGCTACCATTGAGACACTGTGTCTCAATGAAACTATCTCAATCTGATTACACACTGTTGGTGGTAAAATATTCATGCTAATAACACTGGTAGCATTGTGAGGGCTGGAAATGCCAGTATCTTAATGCTACCATGGCCCCTCACCTGTGATGCTTAGAACTTGGAATTAGATACTCGCTTGTTTACCTTTCTAACATTGCATTGAAGATAATTCTGATTCCAATTTTAAGTAAAATGAATGTGACTTATAAAGCCATTTCTATAACAAATGAAAAATTGTGTTGACAGTTCCCTATTATTAATTTACTAGTGGTAACCTTGCTTTTGTTTAAAGAATTTGTTCCATTGTTCACACTAGCTTGGATAGCAACTAAACTGGTTGGGAGACAGATAAATCTAAGTTAATGTAGCACTTTCTTTTCCTTTCAATATAAATATTTAATTGTGTCATGAAAAACTGTGACACGTGGTGGGATTGATTCTCCCTGTAAGTAGGGCACTAGTTACAAATCTGAAAAATGAACTAACACTTTCTAAGTCTTTCTGAGTGACGATTCTAGGCACTTGAAATTATTCTCTTTAATCCTCATTGTACCTTACAAGCTAGATATTATCGCCCTTAATTTACAGATGAGAAATTAAGGTTAAATAGGTTGCCCACAGTTGCAGTTAGTATTAGGAAGAACAGGATTACGACACAGGGCTGATTCTAAAGTTTGTTTCCTTTTTCGTATTCTTAAAATAGGTTCTTCCTGCTCATTCTGAGGGTGGAAAGCAGCTTTGCAATCAATTATAATGCTTACCAGAGCCCACTGCTTTGGTGGAAAAGGGCAGGGGTTCTGGAGTTGAAATTCCTGGACACCTATCTCGGTTCTGTCACTCATTAATTATGGTATTACTGTTTCATAATCTGTAAAATGGGTGGGAGTATAACAGTCTCCATGCAATAGTATGGTTTATACGGACACAGAAAATACATACAAAGTAGTCAATGAAGTGGTCAATATAGTGTTTTATACACATTTTCCAGGATTTTAATCTCCCCATAAATGTCAATATTCAAGGCTGGGCTTTCTTAAGGCCGTGGGTTTGATCCCTGAAACTGGAAAAAGAAGTTGGCTCATTGTATGCATAAGCTATAAATTTTCATGTTGGCTACTTACATCTGGCTCATTTGGCAGTCACTGTTCTATTTTAGATCCCTACCCAATTTTACATGTTCTTTTTTTTTCTTTGATACATGCAGAAGATTAAAAACTGCCAATAAATTCTCCACAAATCCTCCCTTTGAGAATGTTTCTCTCTTGAAAACAGACTAGACTTCATAATCTGCTTAATGAACAGGCCAAGACAGAGTGAGAATTTTCAGGCTGAGTGTGTTAGTACAGCTACCACACATCTCTGAATGCTCACTAAGGGAACTCTCAGTCTCCAATAAACAAAAGCATTGAGACTTCCACACTGGAGAAATGTAGGTGACCCTAGCCATCGGATCCAGATAAGCCTGCTCTTCCTCTTATCCTCCTCAAGTAAAGCTGTCTTGAGTCTTCCAGACAAGGTCATCTGCCCCCTCATTATTACTGGGTGCCTTTAGTGAAAAGAAGATTCCTCCTCACTTAGGCCTGCCACAGTTGTTGACCCCACAGACTCATGAATTCTAGCAAAATGCTGGTTATTTTAAGCTATTGCATGGTGGACTAGTTTATTACATTAACAATGAATAACCAAAAATGAGTTGTTGTGGGGTTTTTTTTGTTTTAGTTTTATTTCTTTATTTTTGTTTATTAAAAATCAACTATTGTGTCAACAACTGTTTTCATATGTGGGTGGATTTTTATCTATGAGTGACCTAAACAAGGTTATTGCTGTCATTATGGTCGCCGTAAAGTCATGGTTCTCAGGGAATGAAACCAATAGGCTTAGAATATAAAGGTACAAAGGGAGATTCAATGAAATAAGTCAGGTAGCATTGGAAACCCAGAAGTCTTGGAGTCTGTTGTCTTTAGTCAGCAGAAGTGAGAAACATGTGGTAATAAGCCTGAGGCTTAAGGCCTTGAGAACCGGTGGGAGGACTGTTGTTCAAGTTTCAAAACTTAGGAACCAGGAACTCTAGAGATTCAATGGTAGGAAAAACTGTATGTCTCAGCTCTAGTTTTTTTTTAATAAAGCAATTTTCCCCTTTCACAGCATTTTTATTCAGACTATTAACATACTGAAGGCATCTTAGCCATCTTAGAAAGGGTAACCCTGTATTGCTCAGTCTACCAGTTTAACTCTCTCTCTGACACTCCCAGACACACCCTGACAGAATGCTTGTCCACCTAGCAGAGGATATTTAATTTGGTTTAGTTAGAAACTTAACTATATTAAAATTAACCCTTTCAGTCCCATTCTACAAAAGTCACAGACAATAAAAATAGACAAATCCAAGTGTTAATTTCCAAAATTCACAAATATTACACAGCAAATAACCAGTGTAAAGAGATATCGGCCAGGGTAGACCTGTGTGGCCAGTGGAAAATTGAAGGGAACTTTAAAACTATTCAGCTGCTCATTCATTCCTCATTAATCTACTGACCTCTTAATCAAACAACTGTTTAGTAACTGCTCTGTGCTTAGTATTGCCTAAGATAATCCTAATGCATCCTGAGGTAACCATTATATCACAATAGCATTCTAGGAATATGCCATCAAAGAGGTACACACCTAGAGCTGTCTGGCACAATAAAATGGAATTTAGCTCAGTCACGAGGATACCAGAAGTTCCTGTTTCACTTAAAATATGTGTTCTCTGAGGATTTCATGTGTGCAGCCAACCAAATATGGTTATATACAGTCCCTGTAGCCTGGTTATTCACAGATTCTCCATACCACATCCCCTTCCAAGTTTGGGTCTTCTTCTTATTCTTATTTTAAATAAACCTACAATGTCCAATTAATGCTGCACATAAGTGTGGTATCAAATGTCCAATTAATGCTGCACATAAGTGTGGTATCATCCACTGGGGCCTGAGAAAACTACCAATGGCCACACCCACAAAGAAGAATGATGCTCCCTCCCTTAGCAGCTATCCCTTAGGGGTGGGGTCTGGTGAGTTTCTTCCCGATTTCCTGCTGGAATGTTGCTTGTCTTGATCTTGTACAGATTGTATGCATGTAACCACAGCTGCCATGGGTTCAAGAGCGCAGTAGCCCTGTCACATTCAGATGACAAAATGTGCAGCAGCACTCTTACTTATCCTCTGGTTCTTAAATTCTTCCTGCCTCTTCTTTCTGGATATTTTCCAGGCCTTAGAGATGATTCAGCCACGCTAAGCACTCACAACTACTTACTTTTGGCACTTTGACCAGATAAGAGTCTCTGTATAAACTTCTACCCACTCCAAAAAGAAGCTTCTCTGACCAAAATTGAGAGAAACGTAAATCTATGGGTATAAACAAATATTCAGTTTGATAACATGCCCATGAAGCAAAATAACAATATAGGTTCTATCCTCAGACGTATGACCTCACCAGCTAGAGACTTTTGGCTAGCTTTACAGTACCAGGCATGAGGTGTGTTCTGTAAAATAGACCTCGGATCCTACCAGAGAGCAATTGGTTAACCCTGTAACAGCTATGCCGCCATTGCAGCAGTGAGCACATTTTTCCTGGTAGGTTGGTAATATAACATGCAGGGTCCAGCTCTAGGTAAGACCATCACTGTCTTCTCTCCCTCAGCAACCCGCATAGCACATTCTGGGAGTATGAAGTCTAGCCATGAGAGAAGAGTTTTTCTGTTGCTTTGAGTTTTGATTTGAAAACTGTATTTATTCTGCTATCAATGCTGCTATTGTTTGACATACAGCATTGACTTAAGATGGCTATAAGGTCCAGTTTTTGAGGTTTATGAGAAAATCTTCCCCTTGCTATTTCTCTTTCTGAGCCACCATATGCCACTTATATAATAAATGGCCATCAATTCTTCCATCTAATAGATTTATTCCTAAACTTTCTGTTTTTTCAATTAAGTTTATCCTGAAACAGTAAACATTTGCATTACCACTATCTTTTAACAAAGTAGTAAAAATGGGTTTTTCCCCAACAGTAGCAGCACAGTCAGCCTAAGAGTAGGACCTCTGTCTGTTTCTCTGTCTGTCTCTCTGTATGTCTGTCTCTCTGTCATATGCATTGATGTCTGCCTGTCATGTGCCTGTATGTCTGTGTGAGGAGTATCAGATCCCCTGGAACTGGAGTTACAGACAGTGTGGGCAATCATGTGGGTGCTGAGAATTGAACCAGGTCTTCTGGAAGAGTAGACAGTGCCCTTAACAACTGAGCCATCCACTACTGCAGCCCCAAGATCAGGATTTCCCAAGGTGGTTTCTAGAGGAAACATCATTCATGTGAACGTTTAAATGATAAGCTTTCTTTTTCTTTTTGAAGAAACAACTGCATCACTTTATAACCTTGCCTTGCTTGGTGGATATTCAATCAGGAGAGATTTGCTTCATCTGGGGTAGTGTTCTCAATGATCCTGCCATTCCTTCAACGTTTCCCCAAACCCCCCAAATTCTCTTTGTTCTCAGTTTAGCTAGTTGTTACTCCCCTTGCTCCCACCTCTTCCCAGCTGTTCCCTTCTTCCTGAATTCCTCCTTACGAAATAACATCATCGTCTCTCATGTCCAAAAACATGAAAATCATGCTAGATACCACATTCATTCCCCAAGTCTCACAATATTGTCTCAAATCTTACTGATTCTACCTCCCAAATAGACATTTAATTCCTTCTATTGTCAGGCACATCTACATTCCCGTTGCCTTGATTCAGAATTTTATTTCTTCCTGACAAAAAACACTGTCACCTTGTCTGCCTATATGTTCTTACCCACCTGGACACATTCTTAAAATGTACTTGAAGGATTTTTCCTTCTGTAATGCAGGCATCGTGTTCATAGCAAATAGTATTGATCATATCATACTTTTCGTTCATATTGAGCTCTTTCTTAAACCCACTCCTGTTACGTAGTGCAGTGCGTGACATTTTATAATTCATTTATTCATTCAATAAGCTTATATTAAATATAGGGCAGATAGTCTGGTTTAGTGCCTTGTGAAAACAGACAAGGTTTCTGACCTTGTGGGACATATAATATAGCCATGTAGTAGGATAATAAAAGGAATAATTATAGCAAAGTCCAGCAAGCATAATGATAGGTGGTGACAGGAGCCCATGGAAGTATGAAATGTAATTATATAGAGGTGGAAAAAAAGGGTTCCCTGAGGCAGTAACATTCAATGTGAGACTCAGAAGATGAATTAGAGTCATTCAGATTTGGAGATGGGAAGGTAGGACAAGGAGGGAACAGAGTCCTTTCTGAAGAAATAGCTTATGAAAAATCCCAGATTTCACAGGGAAGGTGTTGAAGGGCTTGAAAAATACAGTAAAGCCCCCAGCAAACATATACTGAGTGAGGAAGTCTGGGAGTGTGAGTCTATCTGCAATGAACTTTCCAAATCAGTTTGGGATATTTGTTAAGCATGCTAATGTGAGCAACTGCATCTCCCTTCTACTGGACAGTGCCAGCTAATAGACAATCATGCCAGTTGGTGCTCTGATGTAATCTTCATTGTGATTCACATCCTAGCCTGTGGACATGTGCACTCTACATTGCTCTCTCTTTCCATATATATGTTAATATTATTTATACATATCATATAATATCTAATAATATATAGTTCAGCATGCTTTATGCCAGACAATGAATTTTATTGTCCTAAAGTCATGATATCCAATGTGGCAGACCACTAGTCACTCGTGACCATTGAACATATGACCTAAGGCAAGGGTTATATATGTGTGCTGTGAATAAAATAGAATTGGAAAGCACTGGCCTGGATTATTCAAAACAATTCTGTTTTTCTCTTTCTTTCTCAACTTTCCCTAAAGTTAAGGATGCCACACACTCTGTTTTGTTTATCTGCTGGGGGATTTCTAGCAAAAGGTTTTGTAAAAAGTATTTGCAACAAATACACAGCTTGGACTGAACTCAGAGCATTTCCTTCTGTGTTCTAATTAGGCCCGGAAGCTTCTAGCCTCTGTACATCCCAATCTTCCAAGCTAAGCTGACTGATTCAACCTGGCTTCTCTCAGCTTCTGACTGAATTGCTTTGCTCTGGAACTGAACTGAACTGAACTGAACTGAACTGAACTCCATCCACTGTGTTGCCTAAATTCAACTGCCTGACTAGAATGGAACGAATCTGCATGAACTGCATGAATTCAACGCCTTTACTCTCACTGAACTGCCCCCACAAATAGCCTCGCTTTCCAGTCTGTCTTCCAGATGTATCTGTCTCTAACTCATTCTGTCAAATCTTTCTCTGACTAGTCACTTTGTCTGCCCCGCAGTTAGAGGCTACTTTCAAGCGCGGCTGTTTCCTTCCACAAACTACCTTCCCGGTTAGGGAGTAAGGGTGTGTTCTAAGGGTGTGGTCTGCATTCCAGCCAAATCACATAGACCTAGGAGGTATTTAGATATGATCCCTTGCCAGAGCACCTATGTTGCTAGATTACATTCCTCTACAAGCTTTCTTTTCATAAAATATGTTTAAAATCCCGTTAAGAAGAGTTTATATCGTACTTTCCCATTGCTGCTTCCCTTTTTCTACATTGAATTATGAATATGAAGGCTTTATCTTCTATAGCCCTTTGTTGCTTGTTTCTCATTTAATTTTTTAAATTAAAATCTCATTACATAACTTTTTACCTGCTGTTTCCTCTCTCCAGCCCTTCCGCTGTGTTCCTTACTTGCTCTCAAATTCATGGCCTTTTCCATTGTTGTTATACACATATAAACAGGTATATATATTCCTAAGTATATAGACACCACCTGCTCAGTCCATGTTATTCGATTATACATGATTTCAGGGTTTACTACTTGCTGTTGGATAGCCAATATTTTAAAATCATTTATTTGTGGCTCACTATTCATGAGGAAAAAATGAGCAGGACTCTAGAGACATTATCTTTAAAAACGTTGATTTATTGCTACTACATCACAAATGGCATCTCTTTATTTAAAGTAATGTTCCTACATTCTGCCCCTTGTAGTCAAATGACTTATTATCTGATACTCTTATATCCAGAGCTGTCCTCAGGATGAATTGTGGAGAGCCATCACCCTGCTATGAACATTCTCATGGTGATCTACATGGTTAAAGTAAATTTAAAAGATTAGTCTTGGGCAGGGGAGACGGCTCAGAGGTTAAGCGCACTGGCTCTTCTTCCAGAGGTCCTGAGTTTAATTCCCAACAACCTCATGGTGGCTCACCATCTGTAATAGGACACTCCTCAGTCCAAGGAGAACCACAATGTTCTCACATACATATAATAAATAAATCTTTTAAAAAAATTAGATTTTTTTAAAAATGTAAATGTGACTTAGGTCAAATTCCTTGGTGCAATTGACAGAGTTTTTCACTGCACCGGTATTTTATCTTGTTCTTTTCAGTTGTTGAGAGGGATGGAAGTTGTGATTTGACCAGTTCCCCTTTTCCTTTGTTTTGTTTGTTTGGCATTCAGTACTGAGACTGAAACCCAGGACCTTGCTGAACAGGCAGACTTGCTGCTCCTGGAGTCTACGCAGACATAGGGTCATGCTACATAGTGCAGTTTGGCCTTGAATTTGCAATCCTGCTGCCTCAGTTTCCTGAGTGTGAGGATTACAGGCATGTACTATAGAATATAGCAGTTTTATGTATTTTTAAAGGTCTACTAGGTATATAAAAGTTTGGGAATTACCAAAATGCATGATGGGACCTTACATTGAAACTTCAAAAACTTCAGTCACCTCAGTAGCCCCAAACTTCAATCTCTTTTTTCTCTATCTAGAAAAAGACTGTATTGGGCCTCTGCTTTTCCATGCTTAGCTAACAATGTACCCTTAGAGACCTTCACAGCTCTACCCCAGAACCACAGCCATCCACGCCCAGTTGTTCATTGCCTTCAGTACTGCTTTGTTTATTTTATCCAATTTTGTAGTTGCATATGGCTGGAACTTGAGGCCAGTGCCTAGTGTCCATCATTCTAGGCTAAAGGCTTAGAGGAATAATTTGTAATAAAAGCCTCATTTTCTGTGCTTGGCTCTAAATTCATTTTCAAATTGGAATACCGACAAGAGCCTGCCTGAATGGACCCCCTACTACCTGTTTGATCCCATCTCTCCCCCCTTGCTGTAGCCACTGTGGCCCGTTTGCTGTAAAATTTGTTTCCTCCGACTGTAATTCCTTTTCTCAAATCCTTTCCTGAAAGCCTCACTCATCCCACCCATGCCTCAGCTCAGAGGTTCCTCCATAAAGTGGCCTTTCCATATCGCTCCCCAGAATCCATTTCGTACTCCTGCCGTCTTAGCATGATCTCTGTGTGTTCAGGCTTCTTAGCACTCACTGAGCTTTTATATAGTGTAAATGTTATTCTAATCCTGAACACACCCATCTCTGTGGGGAGACATCTCTTCATCTTGTTATTTTCTTTGTTTATAGTACCTGCAATATTTGACAGACAACCTGCTGACCGACAAACAACAACAAAACCCCAAATACTTGATATCTAAAAACATAAGAGGCTCTTAGGAATCATCTTCATTAGTCATTTTCAAAATGTGTGATGTAAAACTTAATTTTTTTTCTTATGACAATAGCCATTTGTTTCTTGAAGGACAAAGGTATGGGACTCATCATTTAGTAAGTTGGGAAACATTGGCTTCAGAACTCTTGATGTGTTTTCTGAAATGTTACCGTTTTTTAATGTTTGTTGTGTGTTTGTGTTTCATTTTCTATGAAATCTTGCTTGTGACTCCTATTGCCATCTTCTAAGGCAGATCTGTCATTAGAATGATACGGTAAATTCTAGATTAGTTTGTTCAATGTGAAAGAAGGTTCCTGTCTTGTGCAAGAGTTAAGTACTATTAACCACAGAGTTACATCTTACATCTAAGTGTCTGTCTCTTTGATCGTAAGTATTTCATTGGACTCAGATTTTTATGTCTGTCTTTGTGGTTTTCTTTAGCCTTTTCCCTCTTGTTCCTAATAAACCCATTTTTTTATTTTTTACTTCTGTTACATCAACAAATAAGTCTACCCCAAATAAGAGTAAGTAGGTTTTTATTGAGGATCTTTTTAAAAAAAATTTGCTTTATTTACATTTCAAATGGTATCCCCTCCAAAAACTCCCATCCCATCCTCCCCTCCCCCCTCTCACTCCCCATCCTCCCAATTTCCTGACTTGCATTCCCCTATTCTGGGAATCAAGCCTTCACATCACCAATGATCTCTCTTCTCACTGTTGTCTGAAATGGACGTCTTCTGCTACCTATGTAGCTGGAGTCATGGGTTCCTCCATGTGTACTCTTTGGTTGGTGGTTTAGTCCCTGGGAGCTCTGGGGGTACTGGTTGGTACATATTATGGTTCCTCTTGCAAGGCTGCAAACCTCTTCAGCTCCTTGGGTCCTTTCTCTAGCTGTTCCATTGGGAAACCTATACTCAGTCTATTGGTTGTCTGTGAGCCATGGGTGTTTTGATCCACTTTGCAATTTTCTGATTAAGGTGCTTTAATTCAAGTGTATGAATGTTGAGATACTCACAAGTCATTTTCTCAGATTACTTCTAGGATCTTGGTTCTGCTCTAAACAGTAGAGTTGAGTGAACTCAGGTTCTGCTATTGGAGAGAATACAAAGAAGGATAAATAAAAAGGGATACATAGAAAGTCATTCAGTACCAGCAAAATTTGTTGTATCTCCATTTCAAAGAGAAATGGTTGCTAGCGAAAATAAAACATTGTGGACAGATTACTGATTATATTGGAACAGAATGAGTTCTTGTAAAGAAATACAAGCCAGTGAAAGCTCAGAAAGCCTGCTCATTAAAATACATTTTAAAAAGCTCAGAAGTACTAGAAGCATTTGGCTTGTAACATCTGATGATTATTCTCTATGATATACGTAATGAGTCTTGATTTTGCCTTAAGTGTTTACAAGACTGAGCAAGATACTTAAGCTTTAGGCCATTGTTTCTCCATTTGAGGCATGAGGAGACTAACTAACTAATCTCTAAATCTGGGGCCTAGATGGGGGTAATTATAACTGTGGTCTGGACTAGGGGGTTGCAGTTCCTGTATGCTTTGTTGTTATTCCTCAGTTTGTCCTTTGTATCTCAAAACAAACATAGAAAACACAGTCCTGCCGTCTTATCTGTGTTGGATATGTTCTAAGACGAGTAGTGGATGTCCTGATCTTGACTAGTAATGAATCACACACACACACACACACACACACACACACACACACAGAGAGAGAGAGAGAGAGAGAGAGAGAGAGATTTCCTATATATTCGTAGCCCTGATAAAATTTAACTTATAAATTAAGCACAGTAAGACATTAAAAAAACAAAAAAACAAAAAAACAGTGACTTACAGAGAAAGGAAAAAAATACCAAAAGGCAGATACAGCAATAGTGTGACTATGTGACTACTTTTCTGATAACTGAGACTGCTAAGTAACTAAGAGGCAGATAGCATATACTGTGTGGAGTCATTGACCCAGAAGATTATTTGTGTTCTGGGAATGGTGGCTAGGGATCATGTGAGATCCTATTGTGTTAATCAGAATGGCAAGAACTTCAAAACGTATGAATTGTTCATTTCTGGGCATTATATTTATGTCCATAATACAGTGGCCAGTGGGTAACCATAACTGAAGAAAGCAGAATGGCCAATAATAGGACAATACTATATTTAAGAACTTGGGGACCGAAGTGTTTAAATCACATATTATTAAATAAAAGTGGACTGTGATTGGCCCGTTCCAAGCCTAGGCCATCATTATTTTGTACCTTCCTTGTACATTTAGACCTAAGGCTATCTCACATGTCAAAGCGATTGCTTTTACAGGCATAGTGACTCCTCCACTGTACCCAGAGCCAATGTCAAAGTAACTGGAAAAGGTTCTGTAGCATTTACAATAGGGATCCTGTACATTTTGTTACTAGTTTTTGTGTTCCTTAGTCAAGAGCTCATGTCCCAATCATACCGTAGGAAACAACTTAACCCTTGCAGAAAGCTTTAATGCTAATGTTAAAATTGCTTCACTCACATCTCATGCTTTTGAGGATATGTCAGAGAGGCATATATCCTTGCTTTCGTCTGCAAGGAACAAAATCAGACTAGCCATGACTCAGCCACCAGGATCGTTACTGTTTCTTCAGAAACCTGGTGACAGGTAGAAGTGTAGTGAGTCAGTCCGGATCGGATCTTTTCATTTCGCCTTCCCTTCCTTTCAGTGTGTTGGCTTTTGTCTTCCAACATAAAGTCTCCTAGGACAAGATGACTGCCACCACTTCAAGCTGGATGTCCTTGAACAAGTATCCAAAGCAGAAAGGGAGAGAGAGAGGATAAAACAACTTCCTCTCATATCCCCTTTTCTCTTATCATCAAACGAAATCTTTATCAGAAACCTTCTAGCAGAATTTCCCTTCTTGCTCTGCAGAACTAGGTCACCTACCTCTGCTTAGATCAGTCACTTGCAAAAGGAAATGAAGTTTCTGGGATGGCCTTAGACCAAATGTTGACAAACTGGGGATAGTGGAAAAACCCAGCTGGGGCCTGTTTTGGAAATAAAGTTTTATTGGGACATAGCCATACATGTCCATGTTTATATCACTTATGACTGTTTTTGTACTAGAACAGAAAAGTTGGTCAGTTGTGACAGAAACCATCTGCCTTGCAAGTGTAACATATTTACTACCTGGCTCTGCACAGAAAATTTTCCCTTCTCTGACTTAGACTGTCTCTCATCCCATGACACTTACCAAAAAACCAAGAATCTTTAAACAAAAAGGAATAAAATAACTTCAGATGACAACAAGCAATAAGGTCCCCATACACTTATATGATTAATTCTATGTTAAGTTAGTGAAAATGTCTGCCATTGGCTAACATATGTACTCTTTGAAAAAAACGTTTTCTATTTTCTCAGTTTAGAGCCTTCCCCCGTCTTTCCACCAATCTACCCAAGCCTTGGAGACGGCGACATCTCATGTATATTTTTTTCTCTCTCAATACATCTTTTGGACTATAAGAACTAAAGAATTCTTCAGACTCCAAGGCCCTGAAGGGAATATAATATAGAATTCACTAATTGAGTAAAACTGCACGCGCGTGCGTGCGTATGTGCGTGTGTGTGTGTGTGTGTGTGTGTGTGTACATGTGTGTGTGTGTGCACATTGAGTGTATGTGCACATACATGTGTGTGTTCATGTGCACATGAATGTTTATATATGCATGAACATTCATGTGTGGGTGGGTGCATGTGTGTGTTTATGCACAAGGAGGAAAAGTCAACCAAAGGTATCATTCTTCAGATACCATCTATCTAGTTTTTGGACACAGGATATGTCTGTCTTGGTATCACTGACCTGGAGCCTGCCAGATAGATTAGACTGACTGGTCAGCTAGCTCAGGGATCCTCCTGTCTCTGTGTCCTCAGCACTCAGATTACAAATGTGCACCACTTGTGCCTAGCTCTGGGTTCTGGAAAGGTTGAATTAAGATCCTTATGGTTGAGAAACCAATATTTTTACCGCCTGATCCATCTTGCAACTCAGGTACTTACTTAAGACAAGGTCTCATATAGCCTCTCCTCACTTTAATTCACATTTATGTGAGACTGACATTAACCTACTGACTTACTGACCCACTGACCTCCTTGCTCCATCTTCTCATTCCAGGGATTGCACATGCATGCTACTGTACCTGGCTGAACTCATTCAAAAATATTCTGTAATGTGTGCTAAGGATGTCTCCTGGCTTCACATTGTTTGTGGGTCTGGTGTCCTTCTCCAATAGGCCACTGGGCCTGTAAGAAAGTTGCGACAGGAATTTATTTATGTGATTGCCTTGTGGCAAGTTAAAGGAGCATATGAGAGTGGACAGGTTTTAGATTTGGATTTATTGTTATTATTATTTTTATCACCATACACCCTCCTACTTCTTTGTCCTCTAAAATGCTACAGCTTTTCATCTAGGTGTCACAACAGAGGGCTTTAAAAATAGAGGAACAAGGGTCCGGGATATGAAGGGGGCCATCTCTTTCTTGTTGAACAGCCATTAGAAGTTAGTTCCAACTTTTCAGATCTAAGGTTATGGAGATGTTTAGCTCACAGTTTGAGAAAAATTCAACTGGAGTGAAATTTTGGAATACAGAAATATAGGAGTTAGGGCATATATAGGCCTTCTATGACCCATTTTATAACTGACAAATCCAAAGAAGAAATAATTCAACTGAGTTGATCTAATTGTACCTCTCTTTCCTTGGAATTATTCTGTAACACAAGGAGGGGGGAATGAAGAGCTTCAAGGGTCTAATTATCAACTGACCATTGCAAGCCCCTAAACCCTTCCACTTGCCTGCTGGAGCCATTTCTATGATGCTGTAGCAGCTGTTGCTTGCCCCTGCTGGGTCTTTACCCAGTTGGCTCTGGGGCACCCTCCACAGCAGCTGCCACCCCTCTACTCTTACAGAAGAGAGGAAGGATTTTTTCCTCACTGCTGCTCGAAACTTTGTTTCCGGATCCCAGCCTTAGCCTGCCTCTTGGTTTACAGGCATGTCTGCCAGAGATTCTGGAACCTTTCCTACCAGCTGCACACAAGTAAATTTGACTGACACAATCATATGTCTTCCTAAAAAGTTTGCTTCCTCACTGCTAATAATAGGTTTCCCAGGATGGACTCTAGACACCATGACCTTCTGCTTTAGGTGAGGTAGGAGAGTGTCAATTGTGGTCTCCCAAGTTTTCCATCTCAATCTTTTCCTCAAGAAAAGCAGCAAACTCACCAGCAGCTTGGTCTCCTGGGAGCCTGGTGTTCTACACTAAATTTTCAAAGTGAGGGAGTATTTTGAGAGTCGTTTCTTTCTTGTTTTCTGCGTCTTCTCCATCACTGGGCCTCAACACACTCATATATACACACACATAGACACATACACACACACACACTCACACACACAGACATTCACTCACACATATACACACGCGCACACACACACACAGACACTCACATATACACACACTCACACACACAGACACTCACTCACACACACACACACACACAGTCACACACACATATACTCACACATATTTGTATGTATATATAATATTAATATATTAAGGATATTAACATGTTATACTAAGCTTTTATTTTTTTATAACACTAAATCAATAGTTGTATGCATTTCTACCTCTTCTCTTCCTATTAAGAGTATCTCAGCCTTAACACATGTTGACCAACTTGGAACAATGGAATAAGTTCTAATAAGATGTATGGGTTAAGAGGAAGCCAAATACTTATAACTCTTATATTGTCATTTATTCCTTTTCTGGCATCTTAGCAAAGATGTGCTATGCTTCAGATGACCTTTTTGTGATAATGGAGACCGCAGGAGGTGCAGCCAATACTTCAAATAGCATGAATGCTACAGATGCTTCACACGATGTGCTTCTGGTGGCTACAAGGGGGCGAAATTTAGATAAGGCTAGAGGAATTTGACCAAGGATCTGTGCTCAAGTTATAAATTTGGAAATATTCCCCGTAGAACTGACATCTGAAGTTCTGCATGAAGTATTTTATTTATTTAGTCAACAACAAAAACAACATGGTAAGCATCCCTGTGGTAGAAACTGTCCTAGGCTCTTGTGAAATGTTGAGGACATGAGAATGAGGAAATCATTGATGTCAATGGTTTCAGTTCTGCAGGAAGGGAAGCATTCTAGAAAGGGATTTTGCTGATGGTTACTCAGCATGAATGTTTGATACATACCGCTGAATTCCACACAATTCAGATACTGAACACATGTTGGCCGACCTGGAACTATGTTCCAGATTGTTCAGATACTGCAAACATGATTCAGATACTGTATTTCATCATTGCACTGCTAAGACAAGATCTTGCTATGTACCCCAGGCTGTCTTCAAACTCAAGACCTTCCCTTAGCCTCTTAAGTGTTGGGTTTAAGGTTGTGTGCTACCATATGGGTTTTCTGTAGATCTTTTATATGCTACAGCATATGCATTGGCAACTAATAATATTAACTATCAGAGAAGGCAGCTATGTCAGAGAAACCAGCTATGGTGGTGCAGGATGGTAATCAGTAATTGTAGCAGTGAGGAGGATCGGGAATTCAAGAGTTTAGCATGGGCAAATGGTACCCTGCCTTAAAACAAACCAGAGGAACAAAACCAAAGAGATCATTTTTGAAACCTATGAGCTATAACATAGCACACAAATACGATCTAATGATAGACAACATATACTTGCTTATAAGGCAACAAGTACTTTAGATGAAAATAGAAAGGAATAAGAGGGATTAGGAATAGTAAGTTGGTTACTAATTTTAAAAGGCTTGCCAGAACATGCACAAGGACTGCCCAGAGATGAAGAGATGATGGCGGTAGCCATCTGAGGGAAGCATTTTTAAAGCAGTGGGAATCCCTCGCTTCAAAGCCCTAAAGTGAGAACACGTCTGTATGCTCACGGGACTATAAGGAAGTGGGTGTGGCTGGGGCAGCATGCAAAACAGAGACCAGAGTTGAAGTCACAGGGGTAAGGGGAAGTCTAGTTTTCTATTTATCACGTATACAGATAAATGTTGTTAAGATCATTTGTAGGACTTTGACTTTTACTCTGAAGAAAATGGGAATCAAAGGTAAAAGGTTTGAAATAGAGAAATGGACAATGTGACATGTCTTAAAAGGATAATTATATGTAGAGGGCATATAACTAAGTTGGAAGAGAAGAGCAGGGCCAGGAAGGGTGTTGTATTGCTCTTAGGTAAGAGGTGTCGATGGCTTGCATTTGAGTAGTGGTAGTAAACACGGCAAGAAATAATTAGAACTTCTCTCTCTATATATATTTTAAAAGAGCCAACAGCATTTCTTTCTAAATGACCAGAGGTAGCTAATAGAAAAGGGACATTAAGGATGCAGCCAAAGTCTTGTTTTGGGTGTCAGGGCTTTTGGCATGCATGCTCTCATGTTGAGAGGCACCGAGTGAGCTGCGTTGGGAGTATGGTGACTGAGAGTCAAGTGTGGAACATTCTGTGTTAGCTTTGTTATCACAATTTGTTTATGTAAGTTGCACAAGCGAGGGCCCGTGGAAAGCATGAGTCAGTGAGAGTATCTTCCTGTAGTTCTGGGTCAGAGCAGGCGTGCCTTTGAGATGGAGAAGGGGAAAAAAGATACAGGAGTATCAGTGGCTCTGTTGCTGACTCATGCTTTTTTTGTGGCTGTCATTTACTCCAGTTAAGAAAACTGAGCCAGAACTATTGAGCTCTTCTTGTATACCAGATGCTTGGCATGCTAGCCCATTGCCCACCTCCCTACTTAAAGGAGATGTTAAATTGCAATTAGAGGCTAGTGTGTTTCCTAGCCTCTGCCCACAGCTGAGACCTAGGAGGGTCTTGTAGTTCCCAAACACTCCCTAGCCATGATATCACTACTCATCTTCAAAACAGTCTTGGAGAGCAGGCCAGTGAGCTTACCCTTTTTGTGCTCTGAGGCCTGGAGGCTTGGTTCAGTGCAAAGGCAATAGTTAAAGTGTTCGTGTTCTCTGACTTACAGGCCACGAACTTCCCAACAGCTCTTTCTCATCCAACTTTTTATTTACAACATTTTTTAAAAGATTTATTTATTTATTACATGTAAGTACACTGTAGCTGTCTTCAGACACTCCAGAAGAGGGAGTCAGATCTTGTTACGGATGGTTGTGAGCCACCATGTGGGTGCTGGGATTTGAACTCAGGACCTTCGGAAGAGCAATTAGTGTTCTTAACTGCTGAGCCATCTCACCAGCCCCAACATTTTAAAACTTAACAAACATATAATAGTATACCAAACACATAAGTATCTTTTACGTATTTCACCCATTGTTATTTTGCCATATTTGATTCTGACAAGTGTGTCTGCGCACACACACACACACACACACACACACACACACAGAGGCTTATGATGGCCTATTTGAAAGTAACTTGCAGGCATTCTGTCATGTCCAAGCATATTTAACCTACATCTTTTAAGAATTAGGCTATTAGCCTACAAAACAAATTTCATATACAAGATAATAATAAGTTAAAAACCTGTTATCTATATTTAAAATGTGGGACTGGCACCTAATACCTTTTTTAGCTATATTTTTTTTTCTTTTGTAGGTACTGATCTAGAATCCTGTGTGATATTTGAGTACAGTATCTTCCATCTCTTTGAATAGAACTATTTTCCATTTTTGAAAAGTCCAGGTCACTTTTCATAGAGAGTCCTGAATTCTGTTTGATTGCTTCTTCAGAATTAGATTTAGGTTAAAGTCTTTTCAGTGTTTTGGGCAGTACTAGCATGCAGGTGACTGTCAGGTTATGATCCTGTATTGGGGGACTGAACACTTCATCAAGGGGAGAACTTCAAGATTCTCCATTGTGGGACCGTAATTTCTCATCTTAGGTTAATGTGTTCTGTGGAGTGTGTCTGAGCCTAAAAGCACTGGCATTCAGGGAGGATCTTTACCTGGATTTGTTACTTCAACAGTGGGTATCAAATTCCCATTGTCACTGCTTGTTTCTGGTGTGCTGGGATCTTACATTCCTGGGACTACAGTGGCGGAAGATGCAGGAAGCAACTATGGCATTAGATGCAGGTGATGGGATGGCTCATGGGACACCAGGGTCCAGCAGCGCTAGGCCAGGCATGTGATTGTGAAGCAAGTCTGCTACTCTTGGTGACAGTGAGTTTCAATTCTGTAATTTTGGGGTGGAGTCAGTTTCCATAACTTAGCTTTTCTTTCTTTTTTCTTTCTTTTTTTTTTTTTTTTAAGTGGTTTTAGGGGAAGAACAAAAGCATTAAACCAGCACAACCTGTAAGGTCAGTGCATCAATGAAAGGCCAATGAAGGGCCAATGATAGGGGCTTAAGAAGAGAGAATGGGGGGTGGGGTTAAGGGAGTGTGGCAGGGCGGTGTGGGGGAAGGGGGTACCCAGGCAGGCACTTGCCCAAACACCTCTTCCCCCTGAGGGACCACAGGCACACAGACATGGTATAGAATAGAGTTTATTTAAGGTAGAGGTTGGGAGTTAGTGGTATAGTGGAAGTAGAGAAAAGCAGAGAGAGAGAGAGAGAGAGAGAGAGAGTAGAGAAGTGGAGGAGTGGAGGAATGGAGGCCGGCCATGACCACGTGGAGAGAGGGGGGAGGGGAGGAGAGCCCAAGGGGCAGAGAGGTGAGAGTGGGATGGAAGAGAGCAAAGAGAGAGAGAGAGAGAGAGAGAGAGAGAGAGAGAGAGAGAGAGAGAGAGAGAGAGAGAGAGAGGAGGGGCATGTAGCTCCTTTTATAGTGGGCCAGGTCTATGGGGCGGGGCATCCCTGGCTGTTGTCAGGTAAGTGTGGGGCGGAGCTTAGACAGAATACCAACCAAAATCTTCCTTTTTGCCCCTTTTCCCTCCCCTCTCATTTCCCGATCTTTTCTTTCTTCAAAGTCACTAAATATATGTTTAAATATTTTCTCCAAGTTTTCTCCTCTTTGGTCTACCTCTTAGAATCGTCCAGTTCCGACATTTTTCTTCTAGCAGAATTGTCCTGCTGGCTTTTTCTTGGTAGAACAAGGGCTTGAAGAAGTTGTAGGAAAATTTTCACTTTGTTTTTTTTTTTTTTTTTTTAAGGAAGCAACTTTTAGTTAAGACATACATTGCCCCAGCTCAGCTCTTCACTTCAGAAAATACATAGTTTTAGGGAAAAAAAATGCATTTTAAGAGCTATCACAGTACTTTTCTCCAGTAAC
This sequence comes from Apodemus sylvaticus, assembly GCF_947179515.1. Taxonomy (NCBI): domain Eukaryota; kingdom Metazoa; phylum Chordata; class Mammalia; order Rodentia; family Muridae; genus Apodemus; species Apodemus sylvaticus. The sequence goes on from NC_067491.1 coordinate 36,189,722, forward strand.
TATCAGCTTCCCAGCTCTACTCTGGGTTTTTTAAAAAATGCATTATTCTGCCAGCCACACACTTTCTTTTTATAAAGCTGAAAATTAGAAAGCTCTCTTTTTCTTTTTTTCTTTTTTCTTCCTGGTAGGGTCTGACCACATTTTTGAACTCTGGCTTCTTGTAAGCAGTTGTTGATAAGGAGCAGATACATGTTCTTGTTGTTAGGCTGCTGGGGGGTATGGAAATTAGGGGGAGGACCTTTGAGAAGGTGTTTGCTTAACTGCAGCCAGCTAGTTCCTATGGTAACAGTGACAAACAACTGGGCATAGTGGGAAGACACTGTCAACCAGAACTGGGGAGGTTGAGGCAAGATAAGTGAGAATTTGAGGCCAACCCCAGATTACATAATAAGCTCCAGGCTAGCCTGAGCTACATGGTAAAAACCCTATTTAAAACAAAAAACCCAAACAAACAAAACAAGTAACAACAACAGATTCTCTCTCTCTCCCTGTCTCTCTCTGTCTCTCTCTGTCTCTCTCTCTCTTTATCTCTCTCTCTCTCTCTCACACACACACACACACACCAATAAATGTGAAAAAGAAATAAAATTTACAAAGCAAACCCTAGCAATGAGAGAGAGAGAGCGAGAGAGACAGAGAGACAGAGAGAGACAGAGAGTATAAGTCAGTATATGTGTGTATGTATGGAGGTCAGAAGATCAAATTCAGCTGCTCAGATTTGGTGTCAGGCATCTTTGCCTGCTGAGCCATCTCTCTGGCCACTCTTTTTGTTATTTAAAGAAACAGTTTTTTCCCCCAGTGCAGCATATAGCACAGCTATTCTGTGTCTGTCTTCTTTTTCCAGGTAAAGGATACTAATTTGATTTCTATAGTCCTTCTGTGGCTTGATTTACAGAGTAGATGAGATTTAGAAGAGTAAACTTTTGAAGACACTTTTAAAACTTATTTAATATTAACCAAGGGTTTTATAATGTTAATTGTCTTTAAACATTATTTTTTTTCTATGTAATAAGCCAATGCAATCTGAAACAGCAAAATGCATCGAAACCAGTGACTCCTACTCTATAAAAGCCACTTTTTTTTTTTTTTTTTTTTTTTTTTTTACAGATCTTGCTTCAAGTTTATTTGTAAAAACAGCATAGGATACTGGTCATCTGCAAATAGTGTGTGGGTGGGTGTGTCCCAGCAGTTCATCTGTCTTCACACTGACAGGAGCCTTTTCTATGGGGCCTTCACAGGGGCCTGGGGACCTTTGGGAGCCTGGACTGGAACTGAAGCCTGGGCCTTAGCTGGAGCTTTGGCCTCTGCCTTGGTTTGAACCTTGGGCTTTGGTTGGCAGAGCCTATGCCCCTTGGCCGTGTAACTTCGAATCTGCTTCCCAAGACTGGGGTAAGCGAGGAAAGCCAGGCGGCTGAGTTTGAGGCTGGGGCCCTTTGGCATCTTGGGCTTGATGGCCTGAAGCTTCACCAGGGCCTTGATGGCCTCTGTGCACGCACTCACTGCCTTTGCATTGTTGGCCTGCATCTTCTTCAGGACTTTGTTGTGCTTCTTGGCAAAGCGCATGTTCCTCAGAAACTTGGCGTCAACCCCCTTAAGAGATTTGTATCTTTGTGACCGGGGTTTATTGATGCCATTTCTGTGCCATTTGTGGGACTGGTTGTGCGTGGTGTGGTTCTTGGACTCGAGCCATGTCTGCAGTGTAACCCGTGTCTCCCGCAGTGCCTGGGACTGGGAGAGAAAGAGCAGAAGTCACTTTTGAAATTAAAATCTAATGACTCTATGCTGGATGTTAAGGCCTATATCAAATAATTTTTAAAGGTAGTTTCAATTTTAAAATAATTAAAGTCCAACTGTTAGTAAGATCTTATTTTCAACCTTAAATATGAGAGCATGCTGTAAATACTCATATAAGCAAAAAAATAAATGTGTAGTTTACTAATATGAATGTAATATTAAGAGTAATTAAAATGAATTTTAGCTATATGATATTTTATTTAATGGTAAAAATAACATTTAGAATAGAAAACCTACTATATTATTATACTCAAAATGTTTAATGGATTTATGATTCAGATGTTTTGATTATAATCTATGAGAATTTACTTATAGTGTTTTGAAGTTAAAGCAAGAGCATTCAGGAGGCTGAGGTAGATAGACCTTGGGCTTGAGGTTAATGTGGCCACATATTGAGAATCTGCCTCTTTTAGTTTTATTTTAAACGGCTGGTGATGCAACACAGTGGAAGAACTCTTGCTTAGTGTGTGCAATGCCTTGTATTCAATTTCCAATACCAAAAAAGAAAGAGACAAAATAAACAAACGAGTAAAAACCAAAAACCAAAAAACCCTCTTGAGTCCCCAAACAAAACAAAACAATAAGAAACACACAACAAAAATGCCAAAATTTGTTACTGAAGACTTTTTTCATACCTAGATTTTTATTTTTGAAACATGGGTATATTCAGTAAAACTTAAAAAGCATTACTGTCATTTAAAAATAACGAAGTTCTCTGCTTCAACTCTGGAGTGTCAAGACAGAGTTGGTGTTGAACAGGATTGGCAAAGCAGATATCAAATAAGTCAGGCACTGAGGACTTTTAAATATATAGCCAGAGCCTCCTCTAGTCCTGTCAGGTCCACACACCATACAAGGGGATTTCAGTGATGTCTGTTTCTCTCTCCGAACTGAATATCTAGTTAGCCAGAGATAGTGGTTCCAATTCTTTTATGAACCCCACCCCCACCCCAAAGGTCACCTGCACCCTAGGCTAACCATCAACTCAATACTAGCAGAAGATGACCTTGAATTCTTCCTGATCCTCCTGCCTCCACTTCCCAAGGGCTGATTACAGAACTGTACCACAGTGCTCATTTTATTTTATTTTTTTTTTTTTGGGGGGGGTGGCTTTTTTCTTTTCTTTTTAGTTTTGTTTTCAGATACAAGATCTTATTCTGTAGCCCAGGAACTTGAAGTACCCGCCCTTTCTCAGCTTCCTTGGGATAGAGATTCATTTTAGACCTCATGAGTATTTTATTTTGTTTTGTTTGTTTGTTTTCGTTTTTGCTGTTATTCTGTCTATTAGCACTTTTCAAATTGTTCTTTAGGGACTTTTAAAATAAAAATGATTGATACATAGTAAAAATAATTTCAAGTATGTAATCACAATATATGAAGGAAATATAAAGCCACAAATAGTAGAGAATAATTGAAAATACATAAAAGTTCTTTTCATTGTTCTTTCAAAATATTAAATTTTAGCTAACCATATTGTCATGGCTCTCTAATACTGGCTTGTGGGAGGCTGAAGCAAAGGCTGTAGCTCAAGGCTAGCCTAGGTTTCATAAAGAAATTGCCTCAAAAGAATGAATGTCTTTTTCTGGGCTGAACCAAAAGTGAAGAGAAAGTAAGCTTATAACAAACAGGACTAGTCTGTTTTCACTCTTTGTAGGCTGTAAAAATCTTAATATATTCTCTGAAATAGTTCAGAACATCCCTGGGAAGTGGTTTTAAATATACTGCCAAACTAGTTTTAACATCCATGTGGTATATTATACATCCCATTTTCCCCCATGTGGTATATTATACATCCCATTTTCCCCCTTATGCTTATTTTGGTGACAACACTAAACATTTTCAGACTCTTATACATAAAACCATTGGTGATAATGTTACTAGTATCATTCTCTTTTGGTTGGTCAATGGTATTGATAAGCATGAATAACAGGCTGTAGTATCATTGTATGTACTGTTGCCAAGATAATACACAATGATAATGAGGTTGACCAGAACTCTCAATGATTCATGGAGACTTAAGGGAATAAACTTGCCTTTCCCACTCCATAAGGAGTGGGTGTGTATAAAATTGTTAGTGGCTCCTACTTTCTGATTAGCCTTTGGCTTTCTCTGCCCTTAAGATGAATTCTTTCCCTGTTAGCTTTTACACTCCAAATAAATAATAATCCCCTAGAATTCCTGTTTTACTGGTTCTTTAGGTCTGTCAAGATCATAAACACTTGCCAAATATATGAAGAAGTATATATCAAGTCTATGAGAAGACAAGGCACAACCAGCAGAGAATAGTTACCTAACTCTCTACAGTGAATCTTTATTTGAAAGCTTTTTGTAAGCTTTTGCTGTTGAACTCCAAACTCAGAGCAACCTCTATCAAAACATCAAAGTCCCAATTGATCATTTTGTTGCTATTAGCATTCCTAATGTTTCTATATGACTTTTCATTTCCTGTTGACTAGAACATTTATTATTCAATAGCTTATTGGATAGCTTACAATCCTTTGTTTGGTTGTATATATTTCTATAATAATTTTTAACAGTATGAAGAATTTCTAATAATCACATTGTATATGGAACCTCCTAAGTGAATACAATGGGTGACAAATAATTGAAGACTGAGAGATTCAAAAATATTAATATTAATATCAAAAATTGCAAAGACCACTGAGATGTAAGGAAACCTTGGAACGGCACAGCAGCTGGAGGCTCTTCCATGAAACATCTGGAACCAGTGACTCAGACACAGTCACATCCACAGGTGATGTTTTGCTTTCTGTATGTTTTAGCAATTTAAAAATATTTCATCTCTTATGTTAGTTTTTCTTATTAATGCAGCTGGAATTTCTGTACATAACAAAAACATATTTACTAAGTGCTCTTGAGAGTAACATAGCACCACTTAAGTTATCTGGATGAGTTATCTCAATTGTCTTTCTAAAACTCCCCAGAAAGTCTCTCATTAACCTTGCTTGGGAGACCTTAGAATTGTTATGAGTTGAATTGAGTGTTTCTACATGATATTGAATTTTTGAGTCATATCTGTGAATGTGACCTTCCTTTTTGTATGTTATTAACTTGATGATTTTATTCAAATGAGTCCTAATCCAGTAAGACTGATATCCTTGTAAAAATAAGAGATTTGGATACAGAAGCAGAAAAGTACACGGAGGGGAATATTATGTTAACGTACAGGCAGAGGGAGCATGATATACCTACTAACAAAGGAATGCCAACTAATGCTGGCAAACGACCAGGAGCTAGGATGGAGGCCTGTAAGATCACCCTCACATTCCTCAGGAGGACTCATTGTCTTCTCAAACTTCTTGCCTCAGGATCTGGAGACAATACATTTCTGTCATTACAGGGTCCACTGTATGATACTTTGTTACAGTACCCCAGAAAACTAATTTAATAAAAAACCAGCTTAGTGATGGCTTGTGGGTGGAGTATACAGTACCCTGGGAACTATGTAGGTGGTGGAAGTAGCATCTGAGAAATCAGTCCTGGTGGTGTTTGTATCCCTTGGAATTTAGTACCAAATCCTGGTTGTGGTTTCTAGGATTTAAAACTCAGTGGGGATCTGTAACCTTGAAAGTTTGGTTGTGAAGTTTTTGTTGCTGTTGTTGTATGAATTCCTTTAGTTAGGGATTAAGTAGATGACAATGAATTAAGTAGATGATAAGGTCTGGTATCAACTGCCTACCTTTTCTCAATGCACTCATCACTCCAAGTTATCACCATTAGAATTCATCAGAACCTAGTTTGCATCAGAATGAATGAAGGCTCTTTCCCTTCTTGTTTTTCTGATCTGACA